>NC_085015.1:9101187-9393687 GCF_963854185.1 Sardina pilchardus | reverse complement strand
AAATTGGATCACAGACAAGATTGCTTTAATATAAATTGAGGTGTAGAAGAAAGAGCCAATATTATCACAAACAGAAACAAACTAAAGCTATGGGTGTTCTGTCACATTGTCATGTTTTTTTTTTATTATTCAAATATCACTTCACATAAGTACAGTTCTTCTTTTATAATGCTTTTAATCCACATCCTACACATCTTTATATGGATATTCAATTTAAGCCAATGATTACTGCTACTTCAGCATGCATTATTGTGCATTTCCGAATACATCTGTCCTACAAGTGAACCCGCTTTTTAGAGTCCCTGTTCTGTGAGTCGGGGTTTGTGACAACAACCATTCCCTAAAAACTACATCATGTGATAACAATATCGATCTGACTCGAATCTCCGTTTCTGTCGTGGCAGATTAAAGTCATACGTACTGTAACATGCATTACATTCATTATGTTCGTTTCAGGTCCGTATGGCACACAGGGAGCTCTCCACCACACCACTGCTGCTGCTGCTGCTGCACCTCCATGTTTGAAAATGCAGAGAACGGCTCCCTGTAAAGATTGACTTTGCCTCCCCTGATAAATTTTTCTGCTGAGGTAAGAGACATTTTAATGCAGAATTACAAGCCAGCTCTTTGTCACTCTCCAGCACAATTTACATCCTTAATTAGCTGTAATTTCACTGATCCTGACTACGGAGAGAGGAGGAGAGAGGGAGGGAGGGAGGGAGGGGAAGGGGGTAGGGAAGGAGGGAGGGGGTTAAAAAAAAGGGGTGGATGGAGGAAAGAAAGAGGAAGAGAGATACAACGAGTGGGAGGTGGACAGAGTGAAAGAAAGACAAATGTCCGTAGGTGTGTGTGTGTGTGTGTGTGTGTGTGTGTGTGTGTGTGTGCGTGCGTGCGTGCGTGCGTGCGTGCGTGCGTGCGTGTGAGTGTGTGTGTGTGTGTGTGTGTGAGAGAGAGAGAGAGAGAGAAACAGAGAGAGAGAGAGAGTGTGAGAGAGAGAGAGAGAGAGAATGCTCTGAGTGGTGCTCAGTGGCCAGGGGTGATTGATACACGTCTGCAGGAGCAAGTGCCTCTCGTTGAGCGGGTGTAAACACTGATTAGGGGCAGGAAACGAGGCCTACTCTCTGTCCTCCGAGGGTGGAGAGAGAACAGGAGGAGAGAGGGAGGGAGGGAGAGAGAGAGAGGGAGGGAGAGAGAGAGCAAAAGAGATGAAAGGAGAGAGGGAACAACAAGAGTAAGAGTGGAGGAGAGGAGCTGAAGACAGGGAGGGAGAGCGAGACAGACAGAGATAGGGAGGCAGTGAGGGAGCGAGATGAAAGAAGGGAAGGATAGTGTGTGAAAGAGAGCGAGAGAAAGAGAGAGAAAGAGAGAGAGAGGGAGAGAGAGAGGAGTGGCGGCCCCTCTAACGCGGTGTTTGTCTTGTCTTTTCCACCTGAGTGGCTCTGAGAGGACTGCGTTAGATACGGTTTATAGGCCTTATTTAGATAGCGACACAACAGGATGCTGTCTGCTCACTGAGTGGCATGCTGAGTCGAGCAGGGCTGGGTATGGGTGTGTGTGTGTGTGTGTGTGTGTGTGTGTGTGTGTGTGTGTGTGTGTGTGTGTGTGTGTGTGTGTGTGTGGTGAGTTGGGGGGAGGACACGTAGCCTTACAACTCATGGTGCCACTGATGGTGCTGTCATTAATTTCAACTGAAAATGGCTAATGCAATGCTAAGGATACCACAGCATAGCAATCGCCTTCTTTGATTGGTGAAGAGTTTTAGAAATGGGCACACACTAGACTGTGTGCCTGTCTTTGAGTAAAGCCAAACAAACGCAAATGTGACTTTAGATGAAATATCATATCTTTTGATTTGTCACCAGAAGTTTGTTATGGTTTCAATGTAAGGAATATAAATGGTTGAGTGTTATTTAACCCTGAATGTAGTGACAACCGAATGGGTCTTCAGGATGTAAATAGCATTGCTGCTTGTGTAGTCAGCTTTTGAAAGAGAAAGATGAACTCTGAAATAATTGATTTCCAACCCATTGTAGTGAACATCCTGTCTCAATTATTATCTGTGTACAGAAAAAAAAAGGAAAATGTTTCTTTGTGTATCAGGTCATACATGGGCCTGACGAAAAGTGATAGAGATGTTTGTGCATGGTTGAAAACTCACGTTTCTGTCTACAAATCGCCTTTCAAAACTCTCTCAGATGAAGCGTCAAAGGCTGCAGCAGCTCAGAAAACATTTTTCTTTCTCCCGCATAAGAAAAAAAAAATGAACTGTCAACATTTAATGATAGATATTTACATTGTGGTACAAATTGTGTCCTTGGCCTTAAGCATAAGATATGGACTCATAAATAATATAATTCAGATAAAGTGTCATTTTTTTTGTTGTATTTTTGGTCTCCTTTTCCCCTTCCTCTCTGCTGCGCTTTGCGCTTGACTCACTAATGGATGTGCACACCCAGCGCCAGTGACCCTGGCACAATCCAAGAGGAACTGTGGCGGTGTATCGC
Source organism: Sardina pilchardus (assembly GCF_963854185.1). Taxonomy (NCBI): domain Eukaryota; kingdom Metazoa; phylum Chordata; class Actinopteri; order Clupeiformes; family Clupeidae; genus Sardina; species Sardina pilchardus. Next base: position 9,391,183 of record NC_085015.1, on the reverse strand, counting down.
GTCAGGATATGCATCTGTCATGTCCACCGCACCCTATCAGATCCTGCACCCCTGAAATAAGGCCTGCGTTTCCAAACCACAAGTGTCAGCTGAGTGGGGAAATGATAGAATATGCGGTATGTAAAATGCAAATAGCCTGCATATGGTTTTACGTGCAAGACATATGGTTTTCTTTGTTTATCGCACAGTTTCTTAACAAAGGTACACCAAATCCACACACTATAGATTTATTCATATGGATATCCTAATGTACCTATCTGTCTGAATATGTCTGTGTGTGTGTGTGTGTGTGTGTGTGTGTGTGTGTGTGTGTGTCTGTGTGTGTCTGTGTGTGTGTGTGTGCGTGTGTGTGTGTGTGTCTGTGTGTGTGTGTGCGCGCGCTCACACATAGATGTGAATTCAAAAGAGATGTGATATGTGGAGCTGAGAGAGAGGGGCTGTGCGGCAGAGAGAGAGAGAACACATTATATTTTTTCCCATCATTAAGCGTTGTCTGGGAGATGGTGTGGGAGCCGTATGTGGTCGAGGGGAAGTGTTTATAGGCCTGCTGGATTCTTGCTGGGCCGCGCTGATAGCCGAGATAATGGGAGAGAACGGGACGCGACGAGCTGTTCTAATGACACCGACGCAAGGAAAGAGAACAGCGTGGATAAATAAATGTTAGCCATTTTCCCCTTTCCTTTCATTTGCATTCCGCCACGACGGCCACCAACACCACGCCAGCCCGAGTAACAGTATTACTTCAGTTGATATTTTCTTTTAGAAACAAAAACAGAGATGTAACCACTGGGAGAACTGCGTATCTTATAGCACTTGGGTCTCTTTTTGATAGTCGGGCAGAATTTTCAAAAAGATTTAACCACATTAATTTGAAGTCTGATGCTTCAGTGACTTTGCTTGTGAAATTGGGGGTGGGGGAATACAAACAAGAGCTCACTTCATTAGACAGGAACAAACTGTACAGAAAATTTCACTTACTTACAGAAATGGCTCTTAAGCATGCACAACGTAATGTGCTCTGTCTGAGGCAAAACACTGGAAAATGTTAAATCATGAAAGATACCGGGCCGTGACTATGACTCAGACATGTACGTATGGCCATGACAATGTGACTGGGTTTTGAGCGCCCTGTGTTCCTTTTTGATGATTAAAAGGGACAACCGATTACAGGAATACATTGACCTTAAAATGGGCTTAATTTAATCAGCTGCCTGTTCAACTCGTGCAAATTTGCTGTTAATTTTTTTTTTTTCGCTGACTGTATGAGTTTCAAGAGCGTCATGAATGACAAAAGATCTCTGAGGAGCGTTTTTAAATCCTGTCTTTATATCCTTTAAAGTGTTGATTTTGCAGTTTGAGTGATTGCAATTCTTTTTTTCCCACTAAATATTTTGGCTGTATATGTGCTTAGGGCATAAAAAAGAACCAGAATTTTCTGCATCAGGACACCACTGGTTTTATACAAGGCCATGAACACCTACATTGCCAAATGCTTTTAACAAACAAACATCACCAGACGTTCAAGTGCTCGGAGTGAGTGCTCAAGTTTATGGACGGGTTCTCAAAGCCCGAGATTAGCGTGGCGGCTCCATCTCAAACACAGCAGGACGTTTTAGCACTCCTCTGCTAATTGAGACGGTAAAGGCCGTAACAATGACTTTGTCGGGCCGAAGTCCCACCCTAGACCATCGTCCGGCTCCAGTCAAGGACGCCCCTCGTCGTCGTCGTTGTAAGTGCAGTCTAGCAATTCTAAGAGGCAGGAAGAAATCTTTGTATGTCTCCCCCAGCGGAGGCAGGAGAGTCACTCTCTGGAGAGACGACATCAGTCTCAAACAGATGCCACGCATTCTCGCATCTCCACCCAGTGTTTGTTTTGTCTAATTTCCCCCTTCTTCCCTCAATGCTCTCTGGAGGCGGTTTAAGCCCAATGATGCTAGTTAACTTTGACTGCTGCGAGTGCTTTTTGCATTCTTCCCTGAATGAGTTTCGCCCGGCATCTGGGTTGTTTGCTCTTCTCGTTGGACAAAGTCTCTCCTATCATTTTTGTCTTTGTGTGAAACTCTCCCATGATTTTGACTTAATGAAACATTTAACGCTTTTCAAAGCACATGACTTTATTTAGTTTTTTAAAGAAAACAATGAATTCATAAAAAATGAATAAAAGTAAGAGTCGCCAATCAAGGGCAGATCGTTGAAGTGTTTCTGTGGTTCAGAGGTACATTTATTTAGAGACTAATTAGGGTGTGTTTCTCAATTTAACATTGAAAAACAGGATGTCTGCTGTTATCAACCTAATAATAGGAATGCATATGGGGAATGTTTGATTAACATAATGGAAAAATGGCCCCCATAATTTATCTTTCTAAGTCCGAGGGAGAGAACCAGATTGGAGCCTGAGGACTCAATCCACCTCGGCATATGCTGCCATTGCAGCTCGCACAGCGTGGAATACCCAAAACCTTGTTCCCATGATATTTATTGAAAAACACTTGACTTTACGAGCTGCATGCTAAACGAAGGCATCCAGGAAGAAGCCTGGTGGGCGGGTGGGCGGCGATGGTGGTTGGCCAGGGCTGTATATGTGAGTTGTTAGGTGGTTGATAGGTGGTTGCTCTAGGTGAGGCTGTATATCTTAAGTTAACTGGCTGCTCCACACCTGGAGCAGAGCAGCAGCTTCTCTTTCCATTCCCACATCAGAGAAATCAACAACAACAACAACAACAATGCACTGCATTTATATAAAGCTTTGCCAAGGCACCAACAGAACTTTACAGTGAGAGGGGAATTTCACTAACCTCCACCAATGTGTGGAACCCCCTACAGAAACGGTTGACTATCTGTATATCATGCCTCCTTCTTGCCCACTGTCTTGCTTTTGATTGCCCAATACTACTGTATTTCTGAGAGCAGTGTTTTATGCAAGTTAAAAGAAAACTATTAACCTCATAGCTGAAGAAATCAATGTATAAGCCGCGTCTAATAGTTGGGAAATGACGGTACTATTGTCCTTATTGTAGGAATTTGTTTTTTTACCCATCTTTTAAGGCGTCAATGAAAATAAAAACTAATACAGAATCATGTCAGTGAAACTTGAAACATTCGTTTTAACCCAGTGATTCATTTATTTTTGACTGCTATATTATTATATGACCTGTAAGGTTTGTTTGTTCCTAATTTTCCAAGATCTTTCCACCATCATAGCATGTCTTTTATCTTGTTGTATCTTACCTATGTAATCATTCATCATTTGGTATCTGGTTTTGTTATATATCACCACGGAATGTGATTGGTTCCTAATGGGCCAGAATTGATCTGGATGTTGTGCCAGATCAGAGTAGTATTCTTCCAGTCAGAGTTTCACCTGAGAGAGGAAGAAAAGCTCAGCAGGGATATAGATGAGGAGATGTGGAGGGAAACTGTGCTTGACCACCAGCCTTCTCTCCCTCTCTCTCTCTCTCTCTCTATCTATCTATCTCTCTCTCTCTCTCTCTCTCTCTCTCTCTCTCTGTCCGTGTCGCTCCATTGGAACTTGACTCGCTGCTCCAAAGGGTTTGAGTCTGAGTGCCTCACCTATTGGAGATCAGTTAGATGTGTTCTACAGGCTACTGGTTGTATAGCTAAGGGAGAAAGGGGTGGGGGAGGGGTGGAATCTATCAGTGAGCATCCTCGAGCTCCCGGGCTGGTATTGACATATCAGATGGGATACTGGCAAAGAAATTGGCCTCATTTGTTTTCCCTGGTCCCCATAATGGCAGATCTCTTTCACGGGGGGCAAAGAATTGACAGGCCTGTGGTCCTTGTGAGCAACACCCTCCCGATTGCTTTTTATTGGCTTCCTCTTTGCGACGGCACCGGCCTAATGTTTCTCGGGGAGAGGCAACCTCCAAACCTGAAATGATATCCCTGGAAAATATTCATCATTCGGACCGGCCGATTGCTTTTGGTAAATCGTCGGAAAGATGGATTGTCAGGGAGTGGACGGATCTCTCACAATGGGAGACATTAATCACGCCTCCTAGGTTGACTAGGTAGGGAAGAGTAAAGATCTCACTGTATCACAATGACTGCAACATCTCCTCAGCCACGTCAACATGGTTTTCTGTTGGTATACATCAGTGCTGAGAGTCTGTTTGAAGAGCCTTTAAACATGAGATGATTGTTTATACCAGAAGACTATAGTCATAAAAATAGTGGAAATGTTGTACTGACGTTTTTGCCAAACATGTTTGACTCTATTTATTCATTTAGAAGACACTTCTCATAGGTCCTATCCTGATGTTGGACAGTGGACAGTGGACACCCTTCACAATCTCATTGGCCTTGCAGACTGGCTAACTTTCCCTTGTCAGGACGGACTTGCGCTCTGTCAAAATAATCATTCTTGTGCTCTGAGGACTGTTAAAGTCGCCTCACTTGTATGTCAGTGCCCATGAACTGAAATGACATGTTACACAGGGTTTTCAAGGAAGGTCATGAACATGGTAAATTTATTCAACGATAATTAATATCTCATCAGCATAATATTTGTCTTTATTGACGTGGTTGTGATTGGTTAACAACACTGATTGTCACCTTATATCTTAGGTATATTAGATTCTGTTTTTTAATTATTTTTAGAGATTGGTCTTATTTAGAAAACAATTGCACTGGAGCATCTATCAAGTGAAAGTAATGTACTGTAGCTCGAGAATGACTTTGAATGGCCTTTGGAGGTAGCCCTCACCCGTCACAACAGCCCCCCTCCCTTCCCTTTGACCCTCGTAAAGACAGCTGGATGGGAACGGACCACTGCTGTAAAGAACAGCAAATGTACACTCATAACAACTGGCCTAATCAGTTGCCTAAATTAACAAGTGTAATTAACCCTCGCTGAACTGCCATCATTAGCGTGGACCTGGCTATGACTGTCGGTTCAGGCCACTCAAGCAAAGGGGGCCAGACCCCCATGACTTCATTTAACCATCTGAACACCCAGTCAAATTATGCTGTTAAACAATAACATCGCCACAGTTACAATGGTGATTTTATCGGGTATGACGATTAAAAAAATTACAGATTTGTATGTCTCATTTTTATGAAGTTTTTGATTATTTGGAATTGTTCACGGTATTATAACTGTAATCTGCGTGCAGAGATATGAGACGATGTTTCCAAAAGGTTTCATTTAGTTTCATTACCACTGAGTAGGGGATCAACAAATAAGTCACACTGTGCCAATAAGCCCCACTGTTTTTGTTCGTATTTAACAAGCACCATTGCACTGTGGAAATAGAGTGATTCAATCAAAAATAATTTGCCAGAAGTCTCCGAACAAATCCAGGCCAAAGTTACAGAGACTTGTAAAACATTGATTAGCGAAACACTGTCACCCCATATTCACGTGCACTTGCAAGTACAGCACACTTGGTTGTAAAAGCTGAAAGGGACAAGACTCTTTCCTCCCCCCTTCAGTCACAAAAGCAGCTTCTCCGCAAGCATCTCTACTTTCATGCGTGAGTACCTCTCTGCTTTGTTTAAGCATGAGTTTGGTTTTGTGTGTATGTGTGTGTGTGTGTGTGTGTATGTGTGTGTGTCTGTATGCATGTGAGTGTATGTGTGTGTGTGTGCGAGCGTGTGCGCATGTACAAACATGCATGAAAATGTGGGTGCATGTGTGACAGACTAAAAGAGAGAGGATGTTAAACATTGAGAGAGACGCAGTGTGTGTGTGTATGTAGGGGGGGGGGTATGTATGGTTATGTGTGTGTGTGTGCGTGTGTGTGTGTGTGTGTGTGTGTGTGTGTGTGTCGTTGTTCAACGGAGGGTGTGTCGAGCAGAGGGGGTTTCAACAATTTCCTCCACTTAGAAATGAATCTCATCTAATCTCATTTCAGCGTGTCAAAAGCCAGCATGACATGCTGTTCTATTCCGTAACATTTGGTTATGCCGAAGCACTTGACTGCACCTCACGCTGGCCGAAGCCCCCTGGATATTAAGGGACCGCTTGTAACATTCTGTAGATGTGGAGTTGTCAGATTTATTTTAAAGAGAGAGAGAGAGAGAGAGAGAGAGGAAAAAAAAAAAAAAACTTTTTCGGACACGCTCTATAATTACTTACCTAAAACAAATCTTCACGTAGCATGGGGTTGTTTGTGTGGAGTAACTTTGACACTATTGCTGACGTGTGTGATATATCTACTCTCTTAACTCTGTGCCAATATGTCTTCTGTTTTGTATTATATTATCATTACTTTCAAAGTAATGACACCAGGCACACTTTAAAAATAGATAAAGTAACACTTGGATAGGCTGCCCACAAAGACTTAACAGATCATGTGTTTTTAGATTCAAGTTCAGGATGTAAAATTGTTGACATAACCAAATCCAACCCCTAACCTTCACCTTAACCATAAATTGCAGTTAACAGAGAGTGTCAACAGATAGTGTGTTGGTAATCAGAGCATCTGTGGTCGCCCTATCTAAGTAGAGTGTGACCACCGATACCACTGACAGAGGCGTTAGCCACGAGCGAGGTGAGAAGTAATAAAATGCTGCGCCGGTCAGGTGTCATGATTCATTATATTTGGAGGCCATTTGCATAATACAAGAGGCATCAAATTAGATTTGCATAATTCCTTTGATTACACTTGTTATTAAACGTGAGTGACATTGATTTACAAAATGGCTGGATATAAGGTTAATAGCCGATGTCACCTTCCCGGGGCCTGGGTGTCTGATCACTCACACACTGATCCAACCTCGTTTCCACTCTTCTGGAGACACAGAGCCGTCACACACACACACACACCTTCTCCACAGGAGGAGACGAGAAACATGGCACTCGAAGGCGAGAGCGCCAACACTGCAGAGATAGTAAGGAAATGGGTGTAGCGTTCGACAGCAGCACTGTGTGCCGTGTGTGTGTCCTATTCATGAAGCGGGAGCGAAGAGGTGGAACGAATCGTTCATGCGGGCCCTCGCTAATATGCCCGTAGCACGTAGCAGAAATGGCGGTGTCACCTCAGCGTGCGGATAGCGAGTGCAAATGAGAGGAGGAGTAGACTGCGTAGATCATTACCGTCTCAGCCACAAATGATGTGTTGATTTAGTGTTATTTGACAAGATGTGTGCGTGTGTGTGTGTGTGTGTGTGTGTGGGTGTGTGTGTGTGGGGGGGGGGGGATTATGCTGCTCCCCCTAAAAACTAAGAGAAAAATCAATACCACTGTAAAGCAAAGGCGAGCTAGTAAAGGTAAGCGATGGTGAAAGCCGGGGATTTTCTGTCAGCGATGCGTCACCAGCGAGAGTAGCACGTTGGACTTCCAATTTCAGCTTTTAATTTATTTACCAAATAGTCCAGATGATCTGTGGTCGCGGGGCGCCGTGCTCGCAAGCAATGAGGCCCTTTATTCTGTGATCTAGTCCCCTATTTTCTCCGCAAACTAGTGCTCCATTGTCTCAGCGGTGCGGGCAGTAAATCTGCTCTCCATCTCCCCTCCGGAAGCAAGACTTTTATTGCGCCGAGACAGGAGAGATGGGGTGGTGAAAAGGTGGAGAGGATGGTGGAGACAGGGGGGTGAGGGTGGAGGATTGGGGGGATGTGTGTGTGGGGGGGGGGGGGGGGGGGTGCGAGTAGAGGTGGGGTTGGCGTATTTTCCAGATAAAGTTGGAGGTTTACTGCTATTTTCGGGCGGTAATGCATTATTCGGTTAAAGCAATGATCAGGTAGTGTTGGATGAATAGGAGACGTTCAGCACCATTACGGTCCGGTACATCAGAGCAGGGCGTTATTACATTATTGCTGCTCTTTAGTAGGAGATTGGGTGTGTGACCGGGTTCTGAATACACTCATCCTGCTCGAGATGGCGCAAATTGCAAATTGGCTCATTGACTTCAATGATAAAATGTAAAAATGGCCTGTAAAGGGAACATAGACTTGGGTTACTCCTTTGCTGTTTGTCAGCGGCGCGGGTGTGACTTGCCCAGAAGCCAATTTTTTATTTTATTTTTTTTTCGTTTTCATTCGTTCCTTCTCTCTCTCTTTTTTTTTAAAGGCTCTTCGGAATGAAACCGAGCGTAATTTATGCTCTAAGGTATATGGCACTAAAGTGATATCTTACAGGAAATAAACATTGCGAGACCTATTTTGCCTCTGGTCAGTCGTAACAGCATATAGCAAAGTTTGCACCACAGGGTAAGATGGGATTTCCAAAAGCCATGGAAAACATCAAATTAAACAAACGACCTTTACACCGCTAACACAAGCCCATTTAGTACTAAGATATTTCCCCTAAGTGCTCATTGTGTCCTTCTTTTATCACATTCATAATGGTTTTCCTTACTACCAATTTGGTAAAATTACCAGAGATGTTTTGTCGAATACATACCAAACACCCATTTATAACCCCCCCCCCCCCCCCCTTCAACAAATGTAGATGACATAATGTCAAGAACAGGAAAATAGAATTCTAAATCCAATGGCCTCTTAATTCAACCGTGAGGTCACCACAACCAAACAGCATTAACAACATGTGTCGCCTGTCCCAAGGTTTCTGAACGTCATTGCTTTCTTTATTAGGCCAAGACATTCCATTTGGAAAATGGATATGGCTAATGTTATTTCTTACAACCCCTGAGAAAGGCATTAATCCTTGATAATTGCCTGTAAGGGAGGTAGATAAAGACAAACTAATGGTTAGTCTAATCATCAATTTGAAGTTCCGGGGCGAAGATGCCCTACATTTTCACACAGGAAGCCTCTTATTCTAGCATCAAGAGCTGGGGCGGCCTGGTTAAGTATATATTATCTTGTCCTTGGTTGGAAAAACAGTGCAAGAAATCATTAAAGCAAATTAGACTATTAACATTCTAAAGAGCATTTATCTTGTGGATCAATAGTCCTTCGTCTTCTCCATGGGCTCTGAAGTGTCTTTAGGTCATTATGAGGTAGATTATGAGGCTAGTCTATTTATTACATGCAGATGGGCCAATAATTATTGACACCACTGAAACCCATGTTAACCTTGTTTGAGGTGCACATCTTGCGTTTTTTATTATTTTTTTCGATGTGCAAAAATGCCGTTTTCTATTTAGACGGCATGAAATGTCATCTGGGACATCTCTGCAGGATGTCTTGAAATTTGCATATTATTTGACACTTTACCCCTGAATCAATAAGTAGAAAGCACATTGACCAATGTGGATACATGTTTTTTTATAGTCTGCAAGAGACAAAATAAACATGATCTTATCACCTTGGTTAGGTTTTCCATCGAACCGAGTATACTATTCACTTAATCAGGATATCATATTAAACACAAATGCTTCACCTTGTTGAAGTCTTTCTTCAAGTAACTTAAACCTATTTAACGCCTGCTGTATGAAAAGGCAGCCCGATCTGATAATCTAATGCGCTTGAGTCCCTCAGACGATGGTCTGGGGCTCCTGCCCTTTGACAGAATGAAGAAATGATGAACCCCACGTTTCAACCATTATCTGTCTGTTTTGGCCCAAGCTGGTCTGAGTAGTGTGCCATGTTGTTGAATCTCAATGAATTTCCACCACGGGCCTCCCCCAGTCGCCCCCCCCCCCCCAACCACCCCCCACCCCCCACCCCCCCAGCTCTGCTCCCACTTTCGCCCTGATCCAATAATAGCCCTAAATGGGAATAAAATGACTTTCCCCTTTTCACCAGTTGTTATGCTAAAAGCGGCTAACCTTTGAGTGACCGCTGCTGTGCGTATCTGGGTAGGCGTTCGCCACGCTTTCAATGGGGAAGCGGGGGATCCTTCTGCTCTCCATATGGCTGTATTATCTTGGTAATGCCATACAATGTGACCCCCCCTGCCCCCCCCCCCCCCCCCCCCCCACACACACACACACTACCCAAGGAGTCATGGCAGGCACCCCCCCTCGACCACCACCACCACAGCCGGGCGCGCTCCAGGCCTCACAGTCACAAAATAAACTGTTGGGTTCAAAGAGGAGACCAGCAGGGTGTGTGTGTGTGTGTGTGTGTGTGTGTGGGTCTGTGCGTGTGCATGTCTGTGCGTGCGTGTGTGTGTGTCTGTCTGTGTCTGTGTGTGTGTGTGTGTGTGTGTGTGTGTGTGTGTGTGTGTGTGTGTGTGTGTGTGTGTGTGTGTGTGTGTGTGTGTGTGTGTGTGTGTGAAAGATGCATTGCTCCAATCCATGTGTCAGGTTCTCTCGCTCTCTCTCTCTGTCTCTCTCTCTCTCTCTCTCTCACACACACACACACACACACTCTCTTTCTCTCTCTCTCTCTCACACACACACACACTGTCTCTTTCTCTCTCTCTCTCTCTCTCTCTCTCTCTCTCTCTCTCTCTCTCTCTCACACACACACACACACACACACACAAATCAGCTACCACTGTCAGAGAGGTACCATTTAAAGCACCCTCAGATCTGTCCATAATCTCTAGAGAAGAAATGTTCTACATTATTACACATCTATAACATAGTGCGCAGAATAGATAACCAGCTACAGCGCAGACAGTTATATCTTTACACCTGAGATGAGAGAGAGAGAGAGCTTCAAGAAAACCCCATGAGAGCCCTAGCTAGTTTAGGGGGTTAAATGTGAGCTATTGTTGTGCTGAAGAGTAGTGACTATCTATCAGGATTATCCAGTTTCAAAAGGATTTAAGGGTAATCCCTTTGGTTAATGATACTCTCTCTTCCCTAGAGTTTTGTCCTTTGGCATTTTGGCAGTTGCCTACAATATGGACGTCAACAAATATTTGTCAACATATAATAGTACCGTGGATTTCAGCCAGGTTGTTAAATGCAAAATAGTTAAGTGTATTGCACTGAACCATGCCACATGATTGACAAAAAAAAAAGTGAGACTATTGCCATCTCCGTAGCCTTATTTTAAACCCATACTGGAGGTGAGCCACAGAGCTACAGGCATCTCAGACTTACTAAATCAAACCCAGAATAGTGTTTTGTTTTGTTGAATTCTTTTATACTGATTGATTAGACTGCCTGGGCCGCTGTTCATACAGCATTATGAGGCTCCCTTTATTCACAAGTCATTCTGTGGGGTCCAAGCAAAGCCGTACACACATCCGTCTCGAGTTCTGCCAAGCAGGCTGCTCACATACAACACACTAAAAAACAAAATAATGTGCCGTGAAAACGCTAATTGGCCTTGAGGCCACAAGAGAGTCATCAGGTTTTGTGTGCCTCCTTTTTCATCTGACGCACATACACACACACACACGCCACACAGCAGCTTGGAGATGTGGTTTTAGACATCCCTCCTGAGTTTACCCCCCCTCCCACACACATCCACCAAACACACACCATCCTTAGCTCAGCTTCTTTTTTTCTTACCCCCCCCCCCACACACACACACACACACAAACACACAAACACACACAGACAAACACAAACACACAGACACACACATACACACATAACCCTTTTCTGAGCACCCAGGAAAAAAATCCTGTAAATTGTTGAAATATAGCTCAGGGACTGTGGCTGTCCAGTACTGTGCTATGTGGATATGTAGGGGTCATCTGGTCAATGAATATGAAGGCTCTTCTTATTATAACTTTGTCAATGACAAATAACAAACTGTTGGTAAATGAAATGCTACATTGCACCATTTTGTTGAGGACAAGGGACATTTTCAGCATGGCTGCCCATACCACAGCCTCCGAGCTGGCCCTGGAAAAGCGGTTTGTTTGACCCGGAGGAGTGAGAATTGACAAAGCAAGCCAGAAGCATTTGTTTCATCTGCTAAGCCAAAGATTGAAAATGATTTCCCAATGCCCCGTCTGAGATTCCCGTGAAGGGGATCATCAATTATTTCCTTATACGTGACACAATATTGTACCTATTTTACTGACCATGGCTTTACGCTTGGGCAGATAGCATCTCTTTTACCAGCCTGTTATTGATGGGCGAAGTGAGCACAGTAAACAGAGCCCTGAAGTCTATGGCCTTATTCCCACTCTTTCCCCTGAAAGGAACAGCTCAGTGGAAAATGTGTTTTGCTCTTCTACAAATAATAGCAGTACTCCCCCTCCCATCTCACCACTTGGCATTTGTAGGAGTGCTTCAATTCAAGCAGCAACTCATAGTACTATGGATTTAGGTTTATGCATATTTTTTATACCATCACAGCAGTAGAAGATGCTTTTGTATTTTTATTTTTTTTTTGTATCCTGTGACATACTCTATTTCTCTCTCTCTCTCTCTCTCTCTCTCTCTCTCTCTCTCTCTCTCTCTCTCTTTCTCTCTCTCAATTGTACAGGATTGTTTGAAGTATTTTGACACCAGAAGAGCGTTGTTATTGAATGGCCAAACGCACTGTACTTTAAAGTCTTCTTAAAGCTTTTACTGATTAATTTTCATTTGGCTGAGAGACGTGCGACTCCACCGAAAGCTAGCTGCTTTTTTTGTACGCAAATGGAGTTTCAAATTGCCTTTTTTTTTTTTTAAGCAGCACACGCCAGGGTAATGTCTAGAGGTACCGACACAGCAATCCAGTGGCAATGATTTATGGCGCAGGGCAGTCGCAAATTGACTTGTATGCAAGAAATGTAAATGGAACTGGGACACTTGATGGAGAAGCTCATTTCCAGACTTAAATGTTTTAAATTAACCACATACACTCACACAGCACAATGTAAATGGACATTTTTCTTCCAAGCAACTCCTTTTTTTACCCCCACCACCCACCTCACCCACCAACCCCCCCACCCCCCCCACCCCCCACCCCCATCAGTACCGGCAGTAACATAATCTGCATTATAAGTCAATTCATTATACAAACAGTGATATTGCTCTAGATTTGCAAGGATCAATGGTCTTGATGAAGAGGATTCATTTTGAGAAATAAACCTATGAAATTAGCCCTTCACTGAGGTAAATATTTGAATTGATGTGCGCTGGGTTCTGAGTTTCGCAAGAGGGAACCGATACTGCACTTAGATAGCCCAAAGGCTCTCGTGTTACGAAACACACACACACACACACACACACACAGAGGCAGTCTAACAAACATGTGAGCCCATAAATCCACCCTCATTCCATACCTAACCATGTAGCTGATTAGGAGTCTTTGCTAGCAGGAATTGCACACATGGTCTACTCCTGCTCAAAACTACTGGTGTTAGTTCTATAATCACATGATAATGTAATGTTTGTCCAGTTCATTAAACCCACACTATTCCCCTCTCACACACCCGCCCTGCAAAGATAAAATGATCCAGCCTGAAAGGAGCAAACAGTGCACACACGCACACGCACACACACACGCACACACACACGCACGCACACAAACACACACACACACGCACACACACGCACGCACGCAAACGCACACACGCACACACACACACACGCACACATGCACACACGCACACACACACACACACACACACAGGTTATACAAAAAGTACACTCACAGATACACACATATACATGCATGTGCGTGCGTACACTCATGCATAGATATAAATGCATGCAAATACGAAGGCTAACACACACACACACACTAGTCTACACACACACAAGTCCAATGATCCTTTGAAACCTCCAAGCCATTAGGTGGACCATTAACATTTTAGAAGAGTGTATCTCCTCAACCCTCTCCTTTCCCCCCCTTCTCCCTTTTTTCTTATTTTATTTAAAGCAATTTAAATAGTACAACCATTCCATCATGTCTATTTGCATAATTATACATTAATTATATGCAGTATGCAAATATATATTTATATGAACTGGCCTTTAATTGCAAAGTAAAGTCACGACAAAAGCCTTAATAAGACACAATGACACTGTTCACAGATGTCAGCCAATAAAGCAGACATTGAATATTCCTGTCAAACGGCAGTATGAATATGCTATGTGTTTGCTCTCAGCTGTTCCAACACAAGCTGGCTATTTAAAGTAGGAGTATTAGTTGTTTGTATTGTTGAAGAACAAATGATCATCCTCCCATACACCAGTTGGAGTTGGAGCACCTCTAATATCCTTGTTTGTTCTGCTTACCATGACAGTGTAGTCAGTCTGTCTTTCTTCTTTCTTCTATCCAAAGCAATACAAATGAACATTGAATTAGCCATTTCTGTCTAATTGTTTTGGTCTCTAATAAGAACCTCTGCTCCTAAGATTGTCATAAAAATCTTAGTCAGGGTCATTCCACTAATGTGCACAGCAAGAGAATATCTTAAAAAGCGGCACTTTGTTTTTTTTAAATTGTATCTTTGGGATCAGAGAGCCCCAGATTTTCTCTTTGTATCGAAAACCCTTTGAGTTATGATGATCTGTCATCTGATCCTGAAGATTCCTTCCTAAAGAAAAGAAACAGAATCAGTCAAGAATAGACAATTCATCGAATCACATAGAAGAGATAACCCTATTAAACCCTATAGAAGTGAAAACCCTGTATCCATAGGTGTTTATAGCACTAATATTTGGCAAAGACAGTTGTAACCTGTAGAAATACAAAAAAAAGGGTTGCTTGCAGTTTGCTCTGATCAGTATTTAAATATAATTACGTTTTTTCTATGTGTCATGTTTTTGATGACAAGGTAAATAGTTGCAATTGAGAACAGAATGGGAGAGCATGTCATTTAGTGAAGTGAAATGAATATTAGCTGTTTACTAATTTGTGAGGTGAAGTGTTTATTAGGAGCTATTAATAATTTATTAGTCCTTTATTTGATGATGTCTTACATTTCATGCCATTCATTATTAGTTAGCCCTTATTAATGAGCTATTCACAACCAAACAGCTAATAAAATCATTACTAGGAGATTATAATAGACGTGTGTCGTGAAATAGTTGTAATGTCCTCTGAAATATAGCATGTATTTATGTTTACATACAGTATGTATAGCATTAGACAAAGGTCCAGACGTAAAAAGACCTATACAGTACTGTAGCCTACTGTACACACTGGCTGTTGGTACTGCATGGTGCAGTGAGTGAGTGTTGCTCCATGCAGCTGCCCTTAATGCTCAAATAAAGCACCTCCAAAGCAGCTCTGGTGACATGACCAGGGGTCAGCAGAACAGGGGAAACCTTTAAACGGAAAAAAAAAAACATGTGCGGTGGTGTTGCATGGTGGGGGTGGAAGTGGTGTTGGTGGTGTTGTGTGGTGGGGTGGTGGTGGTGTTGTGTGGTGGGGGTGGTGGTGGTGTTGGTGTTGGCGGTGGTGTTGCTGTGTGGTGTGGTAGTGGTTGTTGTGGTGGTGGTGTTGGTGGTGTTGTGTGGTGGTGGTGTAGTTGTGTGGTATGGTATTGGTAGTTGTGTGGTGTTGGTGGTGGTGGTGGTGTTGCTGTGTGGTGTGGTGTGGTAGTGGTGGTTGTGTGGTGTTGGTGGTGGTGTTGTGTGGTGGTGGTGTTGCTGAGTGATGTGGTATTGGTGTTGTGTGGTGTGGTAGTGGTGGTGTTGTGGTGTGGTGGTGGTGTTGGTGGTGGTGGTTTGGGTGACTGGGGGGACTGAAAGCATATGAGCCCTGTGCCTTGGGGCCGCAGAAGTGGCCAAAGGGGACTAATTGTTTTCACATAAGAGGGGGTCCCCCCTCCTCGTGCCACAGGGGACAGATTAAGCGTTGTTTCATCAATGCAAAAGCAGTTTGCAAGCTGCTCATTCTATAAGGCTCCCCCGTTTGCCCTTGAGATATCCTTTTGTGGCACTTTTGTTTTTTTCTTCATTGCTATTGATACGGGGTGTCTATTTAAATGCACACTAGGGGGGATTAATTATGAGCCACAATTGGGCCCCCGTGGTTGCAGGCGTCGTGTCAAGGCCAGTGTGCGGCTCAGCTCTGCGTTTGGGTATTTAGAATGACACCGCTGACATGTTCTCAGACTCAAGAGGTGACACATGATGATGAGTCGTCATGAGGGAGAAGTCTGTGCACGTCTCGCATTAATGACATCAATGACAGGGGACTCCTTAGAAACCGGTATTTTTTTTGTTTTTCGTTAAGAACAATGATTTTGTGTCTTTGTCATCTGTTTATCACTTCTCCTCTGGATTGACTCATATAGACTGTTATTTTATTTAGATTCGTTTTTATTTAGATTTGTTTATTTCTTTTGAGTGTTGGGAGAGGAGGGGGTTAGGGGGTGTTTGGGGACAGGTAAACATTTGTAGTGCTTTAAAAAGACAGACTTAGTTGTTGAATTTGTAGACCTTAATCCAACATTTCCTTTAAAGCTCAAGCCCCTGGTTAATGCTGCAGGCTATTACAAGGTGTATTTTGGTAACTTTACTTGGATATTCTGCCCACAGAGATTTAACAGATAATCTGCCAAGATTCATGTTCTGTGTACAAAATTGCATTTGAACAATAACCAAATCCAACCCCTAACCTTAACCATAAATTGTAGTCAACAGAGTGTTAACAATGACAGAGTGTTCGTTTGCTGATAATCTGAGCATCTGTAGATCTGTGGTCTGTGGGTATCCAAGTAAAGTGTGACCATATTTCCTGTAATTAGCTGAAAGCTGATCAACTCAAAGGTGAGGTTTGTCTATTATTGGACACCGTAGGCACTATTCCTCACTTGGCTCCTATATCCCCAGCTAATGTTAGTGCAGAGGAAAGGATCTTTCCTGAAATTTGATTAAAAGTCCTCTGGTGCAATTTGACAAGCAAAGACCACCAAGGTAGAGAGACTGCCTAGTCATAGCTATGGGCCCATTGTATCTATGTGATCAGAGAGCCCCAGATTTTCTCTTTATGTTGCAAACCCTTTGAGTTATGAAGATCTGTCATCTGATCCTGAAGATTCATTCCTAAAGAAAAGAAACAGAATCGCTCAATTATGGATAATTCATAGAACCATATAGAAGAGATGACCCTATTTAACCCAATAGAAGTGAAACCCCTATAGGATGTATAGGTGTTTATAACACTAATATTTTGTATAGACAGTTGTAACCTGCAGAAATAATAAATAAAAAAAAAGAGAACACTTTGCGGTTTGCTCTGATCAAACCTCACCCATGATCCTTTGCAGCAGGGCGACAAGAACACATTGTACTCCCGCTCCCTCTTTAACTAGTCAGCCAGGGCATGCATGGGTAGCCGTGGGCCCGAGATCAGAAGGAAGAGGCTGAATAATGTCTTCCTAGGCTTTCAGGGGGAGGGAGGCACGCTTGGGCGATTACAGAGCGCCTTTGATAGGTCAGAGGAAGCCCTCTCCTTTTGTCCAGTCGCTCCGCATGGAAAAGGTGGACGCAAGAAAGAAGGGGCAGCCGCGATGGGCCTTTCAAGACAGATGCTTGTGATGTCTGCACAGCATGACGGAGGAAAAACGGCTACTCCCAAACCGCTCCCTGACCCAAGCAGGTCAGGATATGCATCGGGGGGGTCTTGCTATTCGCAGCGAAACGCTTCCTTTTGACGAGACCATATTGACCTCTTCACATCTTAGTTGGAGAGGCGTTTGGGGGTAAAATAAACATTTTGAGTAGGAATGTGATCCTAGGGAGAGAGAATACTGTTGCCAACATCTCTGTAAAAAAAAAAAACCTCATTGGCATGACAAGAGTGGCTCTGCAGTAACAGTGGAATGCTTATGTCTATTTTCATTTGAAGACATAACACGCACACACTCACTCACACACACACACGCACACACACACACACATACAGACATGCACATAGACAGTGCATGCACACACACTCCTAGCCATATGCATTTAGTCACATGCACATAAACCATCCCCCCCCTCCAACACACTCTTTTTTCAGGGCAACCAGACACATACATTAACATATACACACACACACACACACACACACACACAGACACGCACACACATACACATACAAACACACACACACACACACACACACACACACACACACACACACAGACACACACACAATTCTGGATAATAGCATTTCATCCTTTGTAATGAGGCCAATATGTTTTCTGCAGTGCTGCCATACTGGCAAAAGGCTTTTTCCTTCTTCTCTAGCGGCGCCTGAGGCAGTGCACGAGACTCTGGGGACCCTGCAGGACTCCAGAGCCTATTTGCTCTGCGGAATCTGTTATTCTCCTCGCAGCGCGCCTGTCACCAGGCCCCCGCCCGCACGCCCGCACACCCGCCCGCTCGCCCGCCAGCCCGCCAACCGCTGCCGCCGCCTCAAACTCGCCTCGGCTCGGCTCGACGTCCGGCTGGTGCTGTATTTAAACGGAGAGAACAGATGAGCGGCGCTCAGGATTTATAGTGGGACGCATTAGAGGTTAAGCAGCAGCCATTTAAGCTGCCGGTGGAGGGCCCCGGTCTTCAGGGAGCTCGTTTGGAGGAGTCTCCCGCCACGCAACGCTGCCCCACACAACCCACCGTGGACAAGGGTGGCAAGGGGAGACAGAGTGGGGGGGAGTGGAGGGGGGGGGGGATAATGAAAGTCAAGATTTTGAAATTCATATCCCAAAAATAAACCTCAGTCAACAATATCACAATAGCAATCTATTCGAATGCAGATGTTTGAGCCATGTTTTCATAAACAGGATCGTACCCACGAACTGACATGAAAAGCATCAAGCTTAACATGATAATAAGAGTACCTGCTGATTGAACAGAAACAGCAGCGAGCGCAGACAATAGCAACGGCATATGTTTTTTTTCTCCCAGCTATAGGAGGCCTCTTGTGAAAGCTTCAAAGGGCAACAGTGGTGTTTCTCCCCCCGTGCAGAAGGAGGCCTGACAACTCTAATGAAGGGACTGATGGCTAATGGATCTGCCACGGCTGGCTGGCTCTCAGCTGAGAGGGTATATAGGTCCCCAAACTAAAGACAATCAGCTACTTTGCTCCAAAAGTAAACAGATAGCCCACGGAACTATCTGGAACAGCTCGACGGCGGAGCCCAACCTTGATCAATAACATAATTTTAATCTGCAAGTGGAACAAAATGTGTAATTGCAGGGAGAGAGAAGAGAAGGGGACGGGGGGAAAACGGCACACTACGCAGACATTTGTTAGGGTGATTTCTCATAAACATAAAAGCGGTTTGCAATAATATAATCAATGGTGCAACGCGACCCACCACACTGATGAAAGCACATCATTACGGATTATTTTCCTTGAGTAATGGGACTACACCAGAGCAGATAATGAGATTCAATAACATATTTACTGCATTTTTAGTTAGTAAATAAATAAATAAATAAATAAAATATCCAAAACAATGAGGAAAATGGAAGCTACTGTAGGCTGAGTAGCTGGGAAACGTCAATAAAAAAAATGTGCTCTGCCTTTATCTATACAAAAATACAACACGATGTGAAACCGCTTTCGCACGCTTTTCTAAAACACAATGGACCCTATCAAAGACAAAAAAAAACAAAAAAACAAGTTGACTTCCACGCACCTTAAAAAAGCAAAGCACACCGAGTTACTACATAACGAACTAATAGTCCTGCCTATGAAATGGGTTTTCCACTGAACTCTTTGATATGATAATCAGGCCTAATCAGGGTCCAGTCCACTTGTGATGAACATACAGTTAGCGTTAGCCTAGAAGTGCTCTCCATCCACGCGGCCCTGTAATGGCTTCCCCCGAGGTCTGGGGATGGCGCGTCCTGCTGCTCTGTAGTAATAGCATCCCCTCATTTCCAGACTCCTCTTCTTAATATCCTGTAAATATACCCCAGAAATAAACACCATCATGATCGTCTCTCTCTCTCTCTGATTTCTTGCCATTCCCTAATTCCCAGGAGATGAACATTAAGCAAGACGTACAATAGGCGGTGGTTTTGGTAACGATAAGAGCACACACCATTCGGAGAAGGTTATTAGTGGGATCCTGGGGGAAAGTCCTATTAGCAATAAATGTCTGTAAGTGACAGAGATTGTCCTAAGCGCTAACTCGGTGGGGGGCACGCTTTAACTCTAATTCAAGCCGGGATGGAATCGCCCTGCTAAGAACTCATCAGCCTTATTGCTGCTGGGTTTTTTTTGTGCGTGTGGTTTTTTTTTTTTTTTTTGGTTGCCACTTTCACTGTTGTCCATGTGGGTCCTGTTGAGTTGCACAGGGGCAGAGATTTCTTTTTATCGTTTTGTCTCTTGTGTTGTTTTTTTTGTCCCCCCCTCTCCCTCTCTTCCTGTCATCATTGTCTCTGCTTAAAAGCACGGTCTCGGTCCAAAAGCACAGCTTGGTGTGGTCGTTGGGAGGGTGGAAGGAGGCCTCAGTGGGAGGTTTCAGGAGGAACAAGGACCGCAACTGCTTTTTCTTCTTCCTTTTTTTCTTTCTTTCTTTCTTTCCTTTTTTTTTTTTGCTGAATTCTAATTCCAGAATGCTGGGGTTTAGAACAGAGAAGCCAAACTGTTTCAAAGCTGTGATTACAGAAAACACAGTGTCTGTCTGACTAAACTAGCAGACTGCCGCTTTTTTTTTTTCCATCATGCGATAATCCAACATTTGCTCATCATGTAGAGAAAAGTATGAGGGTGGAAATGGCCATTCAGAGCAGGCTTTAGATTCCAGGATACCATACTCCAGGAGTTGAAATAGTCTGTATACGATGCCTAACCCCCTCGTCCTAAACCCTTTTTTTGCCCACCTGTATATTCAATAAAACACCTTCATACTAGTACAAATAATGATATTAGTCATAAATGTCACGTAAATGTCATATTGATGGCATGTAATATGATCAGCCCTCAAAGAAAAACTCAAAAGTCACTTAAGGTAAAGGAAGGAATATCAGTTTCATAAGTAATTCTATCTATCCTCACAAAAAAATATGACACGCCTTGTCGAAACTTACAGAAGTATACAGTAGAGCTTTTTTTTCTGCCACACTCCCAAAACTTGTACTCTCGTCACGTGCAACAGCCAGATATCTGCCACGCATTGCTACCCTCATTCAGATGAATTGATCTCCAGCAGGTCACCTGAAGCTCTGAGGCCTCACTAAGTCAGACAGGAGCCCGCAAGCAAACTGACGAAGCTTTCATCAATAAAGTGCCCTTGTATACATCTTCCGAGATATGCGCTCAATAGAAACCCGCCAGAATGCCAGGTCGGAAAGAAAAAAAAGAAGAAGAAGAAGAAGTAGAGAAGGAAAAAAAAGCCCATATAGCTCGAGCTCGAATGAAATTGTTGTACATAGTCAGTGGGGCCTGACCGACAAAATGGAGTGCAAATGTTAAATACTGCGGAGATGTAAAGTACAAACACATTAGAGGTGGGTATTAGCCTATAAACACAATGAAACAGAAAATTCTACCATTGGCACGGTTGACCCTGCAGACACGATTTTCGTGGCGGCAGAGAAGTTAAATGCTCGGGGAAATACACGGCGGAAAAAAAATACAGTAATTTAAAAAAGTGCAAAAGCAAACAATGTGTCGCTGGTAGACCTGAAAGGGTCCAGCGAAACAGCTGTCTCTCTCAAGGAATCGCCTCAGTAACTCTACCTGCCTTCCATTTACAATGAAGTCTCATCCAAGCCTGAAATGTGCTCTTTAGATCGTTAATAATAACACTGACAATATTATTGTACTTGAATCCACATACTAATGTACACTCTATGGAAGAGATAATGGCTATTGTAATGAATGGCTTTTAAAAAATAATTTGCTGTATAGCCATCATTAGCGTTTCTGTTTTTTTTTTTTTTTATGTAGTGCATGTAGACAACACCCACGCCAACCTACTTTTTTAATCAAACACAATCTCACAATAGTTTTGCCTTTGGAAGTTATTATTCTTCACTATCGAGAAGCTCAGAGACTTTCTAAGAGAGACTCTCTCTCTCTCTCTCCCTCTCTCTCTCTCGCCCTCTCTCTATCTCGCCCTCTCTCTATCTCTCTCTCTCTCTTGCTTTCTCTCTATCTCTCACATGTTGGGGAGCTATTAACAAATGCTCACTTGATGTGAAGGTAACTTTGTTACTCGTGCCCTTTAATGCCGCTTTATTAATGATGCCTAGAGTCTTTGGAGGAGCATAAAGTGCACTACATACTGATTTGTTGCATCTCCGCAGCACTTTTCCTGTTAATGAATTTTTAATATCCTTAATGACAGCAGAAGAATGATGTAATTAAGGGGGGAAGTTGGGGAAACGCTGACTTGGACTCTTTCTGGAGACTTATTTTAATAATAATTTGATTTAAATGAACTTATTATCGCAATGAACAAATTGCCTTCGAGGGGGCCTCTTTCTCCTCACCATGCTTGAATACCACCTTTATTTTTAGAATTTTTGCAGGAGAATGTATAAACGCCAAGGCGACGAGGAGACTTCACAAAACTCGCATTAAGGCACATGATGGGGGCATGAGTATCAGCGAGACACTTTGTATTCTCCTCATGAGCCCTTGGAAGTGTTTGGGTCTCTTCTTGTTTGTAGCTCTGAGCTATGTCGCTGGTGCTTGCGAAGTTGGGCTTCTGCTGTGGAGAAAGGCACGTGTAATTAATGCACTCCAAATAAAGTTGTCCTTGAGAGTGAGCAGGGGTGTGTGTGGGTGTGTGTGTGTCTATGTCTCTGTGTGTGTGTGTTGGGAGGGAAAGGGGGGGGGGGGGGGGTGAAGTGCCCTGAATAAAGGCGCACAAAAAAAACATTGAAATGGTCCGTAGTCTGGCCTTGACCATCACATTGCTGGCCAGTGACCTGTGACTCACCAGTCCCTCTATGGGCATTCACTGCCACTCTATCTGTGTGTGTTAGAGGCATTGTTAGGACTCTCTGCTATCGGTGTGTGCTGTCTGTTTGGCCAGGTGTGTGTGACCATTTTTTATTTTTCCAAATAATAAAAACTCGCCTCGCTGTTGTGTGGAAAAATAGCACGTCCATCACTGTCCTGTCCCAAACAAATAGAGTATTGTCACGCTCAAGCCACTGGCCAACGTCCCCACATGTACCCTCTCTCTCTCTCTCTCTCTCTCTCTCTCTCTCTCTCTCTCTCTCTCTCTCTCTCTCTCTCTCTCTCTCTCTCTCGCTCTCTTACTCTCTCTCTCACACACACAAAACTGGGCAGGTCCTGTTTTAAGGGGAAAAAAAACTCTTGACAAAGCAGAGAATATTATTTAAAGGGAGAATTAAGAGTGTGTCCTCCCTGTAATTTACCTACTGGACCTTACCCACCGCTGGAGTGTGAATCAATTTGTAAAGGATAGTTAAATCTCTATAACAACCTCCCTGTCTTCACACATGACTCTCCAACATCAGCCATTAAAAAATGAGAGCCCCCCCCCCCCCCCCCCCCCCCCAAAAAAAAATCACTTCCAATGCATCTTCTTTTCTGATAAAACTGTAAATGCTGATTGCTTCTCAACCTCTGTTGTATAGACTTATGATAAAGTCCTCGTAGGGATAAACAACAACATAGAAGCATCGAAATTAAATAAATAAGTTATATAAAAGAAACACCAAAAATAAAACAAAGTGAGATCATTCGATGCAAGCACATTAAGAAGCTGGATATCCCTTGGCAAAATGTTTTATCATATCCAGTGAAGGGGGAGCTTCTATTTTATTGATTTAAAAAAATCCTGCAGGCACTAAAAGGAACAGGCAATGATTAATGCCCCTCTCAGAGAAAGAAATTATATGGAATAAATTAAACTACTGCGGCAGCAAATTGAAAAATAAGGATGTAAATGAGGTCTGAATACTTAATATCTTATAAAGAAAAATAGTCAATGAGGCCCAAAAAATGATGAGGAATTGCCAAAGAAACACAATATTAATTCTAATGACCAGGGCTACAGTTTCTGTACTGTCAGAATTTACCTGTCACAGTTAATTTTTCTCACTTGAGACAAAAAATGGGGACAGCGAAGTATAGGGAATGATATAGCCAACCTGTTAATTTCATGTAAAGAGTCACAGATTGTAACACATGAAAAATGTACATTTATTCACTACACTTTAGTCCTCTTGATCTGGAAATCCTCTGATGAAGTATTGATTTTCAGCCTTGGCTTTTATTTTTTAAAGACAACCCTTCAACCTTGATGATGCCTAATTTCAAAAGAGAATGAAATAATGATGTATGCACTTTTGTAAGCTATTCATAACAATAACATACAGCTGATAAACACAACACATTTCACAGTTTCCTTGAAAATTAATGGTGTAATAGAATCTGTGCTTTCATTTATAACATGGGTGTACAAAGCACTATGCAGTCTATGAGAGTGCTTACAAAGGAATGTTATTAAACATTTATAGAGTGTTTGTTCCTTTTTTAAATAGAATAGGACCGTTGTTTACTTGGACATTTTCATGTTTTAATATTAGCTACATCAGGACTTGGTTATTGTCAGTGTGCAGCCAAGTTATTTGATAGAAAATGACGAAGCTGGGGAGGCAGAGTGGTGACTGAGGCACAAACAGATGAGAGTGCCTTGCGCCTCCATCAGTCTCCCCAGCCAGAGGAGAGGAGCATGCCTGCTCATTAAGGCAAATGATTTCTGATGTGAACGATTCATAATGTGATGAAGTTTATTCCTCTTTCTGCCACCCCGAAAAGGTCAAGCTATTCAAATATGGCGTCGATATGTCATGCCGGGCGTCATTAGAAGCAGGCGCCCTATTTGTCAAATGCCTCCCAGTCTTTTTTTGTCTTGGAGTGGTCCTGGCAACATATAAAACACCTCAAAACAACACTAGAGAGATGAGAGAGACTAGAGAGACTAGGGGGTGGATTTCATAGCGGCTACAGTACATCTTTTCAATTTGTTTTGATGTTTGTAAGTGAGTGACAGTGAGATTTTCTCTCCGAATTTGATGATCTGGAGAGGATTTGTTTGGTGTTCAACATCTGATGTGTACAGGGGTGTAGGGGTAAAATAAGAGGTGGGCAAACTATGAATTCTGTGATCACAGGGAGGTGCACTGCGCCATGCGGTATCAGATTTTTTTAAAAGGCATTCAGGGCCCCAGTCGTGGCGCGACTGGCTGGGGCACCTGCACCGCACGCCGGCGACCCGGGTTCGATTCCCGCCCCGTGGTCCTTTCCGGATCCCACCCTACTCTCTCTCCCACTCGTTTCCTGTCACCCTACACTGTCCTATCTGATTAAAGGCATAAAAGCCCCCCAAAAAAAATATCTTTAAAAAGGCATTCAGAATGTTTGATGATGCTGGAGGTTATAGTCCAATGTTTATAACAATACTAGTGGTATTAAATCCTTAGAGTGTTGATGAGTGTGTACATATTGTGAATGTGGATAAGACCGTGTGATTTTTTGAATGTTAAAAGTTGCAATTGGTAAACAAACTCTTTTGAGAAGTGAATAAACTCTAAGAAGAGGTGGATACACTCTATTTCTGAAATTAAAGGTGGATAAACAGTGTTTACTTGCATTTAGCAACCACTACGCCCCTAGATGTATATGTATATCATACATCTAATTGTCAGTCGCTACCATATTTCTTTATAATGTGGTGTGTTGCAGTCATTGCCATTCGTATGAACCTGTGGCCTCCGTGGTGGCAACACTGACAGACCGTGCAAACCGAAATGGCACAATGGTTTCATTCCGCTGCTTCAGTTTATACACACTATAGCTGCCCCAACCGGAATCCCATCTGTCTCAAATCCCAAAACATCCTCCCAAAATCTGTTATCGTACACTTTTAATTTCGGGGGCCCAGCCTGACATCCCAAAAAAGAGCCTTCACTCAGGGTGGGTTGTAGGAAAGGGGAGATGCGTGGGTGGGTGGGTAAGGGATGGGGGGGTAGGGAGTGTCATTCGGGGAGGGGTTGGGGGGTTGGGGGGTTGGGGGGGGGGGGGGTTAGACAGTGCACCCCATAACTCCAGCCGACTGGCGGAGGGGGTCCTGCATTAAATGCTGCTCCCTCGCTCGGAACCTTTAATTATAAGTCCTCAGTATCAGTTACAACAGCCCTGCACAGATGCTAAGAACCTCTCGCAGCTTGGCTAGCCTACCTTACTTAATCTCGCCGCAAGAGAAGGGCAAGGCGCCGGCGACAAATCAAGCGACGGCGAACTTTGCTAATCTCAAACAACACGCAGAGGTTCCGTGAGGATAGCCAGATGATGAATTGATGTCAGTTTTTTCTTTTTCTTTTTTTATTATTGGGGGGTGGGTGAGAAAGGTGGGGGGGGGGCATTTTCTTGATACATATTTCTCCCTCTTTCCCTCTGTCGTCATATTTACGACTCTATGTTTTTGTCTGCAATGCAGCATAACACGAGGTCTAAAGTCGCAATAAAAGCTAGTGAGGAATAAAATCAAATGCGCAGTGCTGGATCTTCTCACTGAAGGGACCTGTTTAGCATCTAGGGAGATGTGCCCCCTAGTCAAAGGCTCCGTAAATCAGGGCGCCTTTCAGCGTCTTTGTTTATATCTTTCTCTTTTGCATCTGCCACGCAAGAATGTGAGCCCCCTGTATCACCCAATCTCTGGTATGGGTCATAAAATGACTAGATGGGATGTATGTGGACATCTCCGGCTATGCCTCGCTGTTTGGCGCGGGGCTGCCACTCTGCCTTGATGGGGAGACAGTTTAGGGGAAAGCTGTTCATGCTACAAGCGTCATTGCTTTCACTGACGCCTATTTGAGTGGAACGCGGCCATTGAAAGATAGCTAATCAATATAGCGAAGGGGGCTGTACACGTTTGTGCTGTATACGAAATATGCCCCACGATTTTTTCATTATATTTTCCTTCTCTATATGGTCGTATGTCATGGCCTTTGCAGTGAATTGTGACAAAGCTTATGCAGTTGTAGAGCATTACCATAGACGCAACATGCAGAAAAGAAAAAAAACACGTTAAGATTATGTTGATGATGCTTTTGTTGAACAGTAAATAACAGTGATTTTGCAGTGAGTCCAGCACTTTCTCACATTGAAGTACTGTATCTCTTAAAAATAATTAAAAATTCACTGCCCTTCACCATACGGATATGCCCTAGATTGGGCCCTCTTCACTGGAAACAGCTCTGGATACAGAGCTTAAAAGATCAAAGTAAAGATTTTTGTGTAGTGGAGTGACCATCACATCTCAGTGACCTTCACCTTCATACCCACTGTAAAAGCAGTCACAAATAGCAGTCGAGCACATTCATATGGTACTCTCTACCAAATAAAAGGAACAGGAGCAATGTTAAGAGAGAACTCACAAAACACTCCGGTGTTTGGTTGGAGTTTTTCCCCCGTATAAACAGCTAAACTATAGTCCCTTTCCGGGGTCTATTGAAGACCGAAACAATTACTTTGATCAAAACGGACAAAGGTGTCTGTGGACACCTTTCAGTTAAAAAATCTGCTCTGTAGCGCGCTTAACAGGTCTCTGCACTGCTTAATAACTGAGAAATGGGACTGATTTGCTCATTGCTCTGTGTATTGTCCTGTAGCAGGTAGGTATTTCATTCTCAAGTGGCGGAGGAGAGTTACCCTCGGGCCATGGAGCTGTGTATATTTAATTGCACAGTGGAGTTGATGCCATTTCAGTGTTACATATATAGTGTTTTTCTTTGTTGATAAGCAAATACACACAAGTTGATCATTTACTTCAACATTTTGGGATAACAGTTAAAGGCAATTGCTCTGAGATTGTCCCCTGAACACCTAATACATATGCTTATTTGCTTGTCCTATCAGGCAGGAGCTGCTGTTTGCTAAACTTTCTTTGAATCTTTGTTGTTAGTGTATACGACATCTAATGACTCGCTCGTGCTCAATGGTGCAGATGGAACCTTGTGTCCATTCTCTGCGCTCGTTTCCGTCCGTCTCTTTTGCGTTTTCTCAAACCTGACGGACATGAATGAAACAAAGTGACAAATCTATGTTCGTAGGACAAGAGTGCATAATGAATCAGGCTTCACAGTGCTGGTCAGTACTGTGAATCCATCAGCTTGTGTGTATCATCACATTTGCTCAGTTTGAAATGCTTGTTCTTGTTTTTATCATCACAGAAAGACAAAAAGTTACTAGTTAAGGGTTGTAAGTAGTATTTTGCTGAATTTGTATTACAGTTAGGAGCAAAATGATTCATATCCCTGGCAAATATTGATTTAATGTTGATTTCCTCTTGTCCAGTGTGCATGTTCTGACTGAAAATGACATTGCCACCTGCCAAAAGGTTGTAAGACAATGTGGGACAAAAATGGAAATGAAAAAAAAAAGCTTTTTTAATTTTTTTATGAAAAATGGCATGTCAAAAATCTTTTGTACCCTTTTTAAATAATCAATTGAAACTTCTTTATTTGCGTTCACAACTCTGAAGTGGTTCTTACAATACCTACAAAGCCTCTCCATATCTCCATGATTCTAGACCGCACCATTTTCTTTTTAGCAGAGAACGATTAGCCTATTTGCCATCACTCTGGCCTTGTGCTCACTTCTTTGATGAATTGAGATCTAGACTCTGGCTGGGCCAATCTAAAATGTTGATATTGTTCTCTGTTAACCATTTCTTGCCTTGTTTGGCTTTATGTTTAGGATCATTGTGTGGTTTAATGGTCCAATGCCGCCTCTCAATCTTAATCTTAATGTAGTCCCTTGTTTTAGTGTTGCCATTGGCTCTACGTTACTACTGTAGGTCCCACTGTCTGAAAAACACCCAAAGCTAATACATTTATAGCTATTCTCCACTGTGGGTATGATGCTTTAGTGTGCGGACATTTCTGTCCTTTTTACTGTTGCTTTTTGAGTCCAGCACCTACAGTACCTTTTTTGAAATATTCAGATGTGCGCACCCGCTTCTACACTATTGGTGACATTTTCACCCTATCCCAAAATTGACCACTTGGCCATCATGGATACTGATCATGGATCACTCTTCTCCAGACATGCACAACTCAGCTTAACCTTGCACACCTGGACAAATAGTTAAGCTTTCACTGGATTTTTGACCCAGGGACATGGCCTGAGATTGGCTTAAAAAAAGAAACATTAAACCCCAATGACGCCATGTTCATTTCAAGTCTAAGGGTGAGATTATTCATAAAATTATTATTTTGGGATTTGTTTTTCAACCAGTGGGACCTGGTGACCTTCTGAAAGTAAATCGTAACACCAAAACAAGGGGCTACATTAAGAGACCTGACTCAGTAGGCGGCATTGGACCATTAAACCACACAATGATCCTAAACATACAGCCAAACACGGCAAGAAATGGTTAACAGAGAACAATATAAAACATTTTGGGTGGGCAAACCAGAGTCCAGACCTCAATCCATCAAAACAGTGAGCACAAGGCCAGAGAGATGGCAAATAATCGTTCCTGTCTCAAAACCCAGATTACTGCTAAAAAGGTGCGGTCTAGAATCATTGTGGAGACATCGAGAGGCTTCGTAGGTACTATAAGAACCATTTTTTGAGAGCTGTGAATGCAAATAAAGATGTTTCCATTGATCTTTAAAAACTGATACGATACATTTTGGACATGCTTTTTTTCATAAAAATTGTATAAAAAAGGATGAAAATGCTTCTTTTTTGATTCCATGTTTCTACCAGATTGTCTTACAACCTACAGTTTATGGCAGTGTCATTTTCAGTCAGAACAAACATACTGGTCAAGAAAATCAACATTAAATCAATATTTTCCAGGGGTATGAATAATTTTGTTCCTAACTGTATATTGTTGTAAATAGTAAAGCATACTACATGGATTTATTTTACACACTGAGTTTTAAGGGTCAATCTTAAGTGCTCACTTCATTCACTGATTAGTCAGCTGAAAGCATTAGCAACTCTTGTTGTGTCACTTTAAAAAGCCTGTAAATTAAGTCTTTGAACCATACAAGCCTAGTTACCTTCTCGAAGCACGTTAATACAACATGGCCCAGACACAATGTAATATTTCCTGCTCATTTTCATGGTCACCGGTGTTTGTAAATGTTATGACATTAATAATATATAAAAATACTGTTAATTGGGTGTAAAGCCTGACAATATAAGTTGGCGTTATTTTTTTTTTTATGACCAGCTGGCTGCGGCATCAAATAAAATGATTGATTGATTACCTTATTTGTTAGAGAATGAAAACAAAACAAAACAATCTTCATTCAGCACAGTGTTGCTGTAATAAAGTAGGCCATGCAGAAAATAATGCCTCTTGCTGTGACTTTGAGTGGCGGAGGAGGAGGAGAAGGAGGGCTGTGTGAGACTGTAACTCCGAGGGTATGGCTTCCTGGTGCCAGACGTACAAATGTAACTCCTGACACTGTAGTAATTTTTCTCTCTCTCTCTCTCTCTGCTGAAAAGACCCGCCGGAGTGGCTTTTTGTACCGTGTGAGCAGAGAAGAGACGATTCTTGTGTTTCTCTCTCTTTTTTTCCCCTGTCTGAGCCTCTCTTTCTCTAAGTCTCTCTCTCTCTCTCTCTCTCTCTCTCTCACACACACACACACACACACACACATACACACAGTTTTTTCTCTCTCTCTCCTTCTCTATCACACAAACATACACATTCACACACACACACACACACACACACACACACACACACACACACACACACACACACACACACACACACACACACACACACACACAGCTCTCTCTCCCTCTCTCTCCCTCTCACACAGACACACACATATACACATTCATACACACTCAGCTCTCTCTCTCTCTCTCCCTTGCACTCTCTTTCAGTTTCTCTCCCTCTCACACACACACACACACACACATACACACATGCGCGCACACACACACACACACACACACACACACCCCCTCACACAATGTGTTATTGTGTCGGCGGGTACCTGCGGCCGCCCTCCACATCTCAGTTTTGCCCCATTGGCCTCGTGAGGTGCAGGCGCGGTGTCAAAAAGACACAGCAATTTGCTATCCACACAAAATCATCATGTTATTCCCCCAAGTACAAGGATATAAGGTATTAAAAGGGATGCAAAGACAACATTTCAAACTGAGGAGAGAGCACTTTGAATGACTGCCTCATTCCCTTCCTCTGCTCCCAGCACGCCGCCCTATGCCCCCCCCCCCCCCCCCCACGCCCCACACACACACACACACACACACACACACACACACCCCTCCCCCCGCCCCCCTCGCTTGCTGCAGCACAAGGAAATAAACTATAATAACATCATTGAGTGCAGATAATGTACATGGTCTCCTCTAGGATTGAACAGGCCCCACACCGATCTTTACCAGTCATCACAGATTGTAATCAGACGCCATCAACAGTGCAGATTATCATTTACACTTTGCTGCATAGGCATATTTTGTTTGTGAATATGCACTCCTCTTAAATACAATCGTACAGCTTGTTATTATGAAGGGGAAACGTACATTAAAAAAAAACCATCATTAGTGAGTAGATATCCATTGCAGTCCATTGCAGTCCATTGCAGTCCATTTTTCAGCATCTGTTTTCTGTGAGTGAAATAAAAAGCACAACATATTTTGTTGTGGGATTGGTGGTATAATAGAGGTGACTCTGGAGCCGTAGTGTGCAAGGAGAAAACTTAACTTAACAGTCCTATGCATTAAACATATTGTAGAATCCAGCACCGCATTCATCACTGTCATTGGTGGAGTTTGTATAAATTTAAATGCACTGAAGCATGCTCACGACCCCCCCCCCCCTTCTCTCTCTTTCTCCAATTTCTCCTTTGTCTCTGTATCTGTGCATTTACAGGTAATGCCAGCTGAATGGACAAACAGGATGTTGTCCTTGCCTTGTCTTAGATATGACAACATGCTGTATTTGAATACAAGCGGTCCTTTCATACTGTCATACTATATAGAGTCATCTTAAAATTGTTTGGATTTTATCAGTATAGGGTAGAGTTTACTTTTGTAATATTTTTGCTCACCTTTGTCATTTTCGCTGCCATGGTCAAAACGAGCCACATAAGCCTTCTCAGTCAAGTTAAATATTACATAACCTCACAGGATATTTTTTGTCACCCATGTTACCCCCGGCCTCTGCAGTTTCCAGAATTCCAGCTCGTTCTGACCATGTCCACCCTATACCACAAAAAAACGACCGAAGTGGCTGTATGAAGTAAAAGCGTAGTGGGGTAAAAAAAAAAACAAAGCAGAAAAAGTGCATCGACGTGATATTTTGCAGTGGCCTGACTGGCCAATGTCTTGGCTGATTTAAAAAACAATCATGGCTTTAAGTGCAGAATGACGCATTGGGGGAGCCATGGCAATGTTGGGGGGCTTGACAATTTATACATTAAAATAAATTGCCTAACCTTTCCAACTTCTAGTGACAAAAACAGGAAAAATGAAAGATAATGGGTTATTATTCACAAAGGGATCCTATACATAATAATGATATCATCAATAATGGCCATGCTACACTACAGTTCCTGCGGCTTTTAAAAAAACATTTAATGGAATTACTTTTTTGGAGTCATCAGTCCTAGTCCAGTCTTTAGCCATTCAGCTGGAAAAAAGAAAGGGGAATAGGGAAAAGAGAAAGAGAGTGCAGGAAAGAAAAAGAGAGAGAGAAAGGCTGAGAGAGAGAGAGAGTGAGAGAGAGAGAGAGAAGAAGGGGAGGGGAGGCAGAGGAGGTGGCAAAGTGGGTGTCTCTGTGTATACGTGTGCGGGGAGAAAAATGTATCGAATTATAATTCTTTTGAAGTCTCTCACCAAGCGGCGGTCATGAGTCAATTTGCCAAATAATACAAGCAGAACCGGAGACAAAAAGAAGCCCATCAGTAGCTGCTTAGGGTGCGACGCAGTAAGTGGCCAATAGACTTACAAAGTATTGCGCCGCTCGCCCTGACAAATGCAATAAGCGACATTATCGCTCAGAGATGTGTTGCCGCTTGGTTGCGGTCGCCGCTCTCTGCGGCCTTTCCCTATACCCTGCTCCACACTCCGAGGGCTGAGACAGAGGCTCCGGGAGGGGGGGTGGATGGAGGAAGGGGTGGATGTAGGAGGAGGAGGAGGAGGAGGAGGAGGAGGAGGTGGTGGTGGTGAGGGGGGAGGTGTGGGGACACAGTCCTCGATGGGTGGGAGGCAACCGTGGAGAGAGCGAGACAGACGTGTAAGTCTGTGGTGGATGATGCAATCTCTTGCCGAGGAGCATATGGCGTGCATGCTGTATTTTACAATAAGCTATGGCGTCGAGAGTATTTCACACACTCGCTCGCACACACACACACACACACGCGCGCGCGCACACACACACACACACCATGTCTACTTTGTCTCTTCTTTTTGTGTGGTCAGCAAACTGAGCCCTCTAGAATAAGACCTGTGAGACCTTCCGTGGCTCTTCCGCGCTCGCGCCCAAGCGGCCGTAAATCACCGAGAAAGTGATTATGAGGAGGCAAAGTGATCAAGCAAATGAATTATCTGAGCAGAGGCGCAGGGCTAGTGGGGTGTAACTCAGAGAGAGGTGAGCGAAGCCTCACTGTCCTTGCTCAGTGTGTGTGTGTGTGTGTGTGTGTGTGCGCGTGTGCGTGTGTGTGTTTGTGCGTTGAGAGAAAGAGAGAAAGAGAGTGTTTATGTGTCCCAAACCTATTTGCTCAGTTCATTTCCACGAGCTGGTCTAGACTATATGCATGTAATGTGTGTTTTTGAGCCTGTGTGTGTGTTTGTGTGTGTGTGTTTGGTGAAAGTTGATGCTGTGTTACAATGGTGGACATTAGGGTGTCTGAGTGTGAGGGTGTGTGACTGTGCTGCAGGCATTGTGAGTGTGTGTGTGTGTGTATGTGTGTGTGTGTGTGTGTGTGTGTGTGTGTGTGTGCGTGTGTGTGTGTGCGTGTGTGTGTGCGTATGCCAGGGTTGATAACGCGTTACTGTTTGCTTCTGGTGACATATTTGCTAATGTGCGACACAGAAGTACATAGATAATGAGGAATTAATGTGTAATATCATGACTAATGATCCAGGTTGATAGAAGTATACACATACCTGATCACACACAGCAGTGAGGTAGAGGTTAGCAGTGTGGGGTGTCACTTATGAAACAAACAAGCAAACAAACAAACAAAACAAACCCACAAATAAATAAAAAACATCTGAAAATAAATGGCCACTTTGAATACACAGTGCCAGTCTCTGCTATGAGTTTGGGTCATTTAAGTGCTTTCAAGGGCTCCTTTTTTTAATGCAAAAATTGGTCACTTTGAAGACAAATTGGAAATGTAAGAGAATAAAATTCCAAACTCAGTACCTGTGATCTCGAACAGCTTGTGACTGACCGCTCTGACCGTTCATTGAGTATTCAGAGACCATCAAGTATTCCACTATAAAACACCCTTGATGGCCCCTCAAAAATGTAGGGTTTTTTTTCCAAGTTCGCTTCAGGCCTGTGTGGTTTCATAAATACTTAATCCTTGCGTTTAGGCCACCTCTCACGCGTCAGGGACAGAGATGAACCTTCTTTTCGGCAAGCTGCGCCATGTCAGTAATTCTGTAATTTGATCAGAGGAACTGTCACTTTAACAACTGCTGAGGTAATAAATGAGAAATATGCTGATTTTATGTAGTGTAAATGACTGCCCCTTCATGGATGGTTATTTTAGTGTCGGGACGTATTAAATAAATTTGAGGAAAAGGACCACTGATGCTGCTTTTTGCGGCTGTCAGCAGTACGGTTAGTTGTTTACCTGATTACCCTGACTCGTGATACAGGATCGTAATGGATTATCGTTAGGGCAACTTGTCTTTTTAGCGCATATTTCAATGTGACTCGTTTTAAAGTCAACGGCGTGCAGCTCTTCTCTGCCGCATTCTGTAGGAACAGTGCCGTTTTGAAACATCCTCCGACAATGTCAATGAGAGGCCTTGTGCACTGCACGACTATTATAAAATGACCAGCTAACTTATTCTTCCTGAAGAAATATTGATACACTATAGGAGAAAAAGAAAATGTGTGGTCAAACAATAGCTGCATTTTCCTTTTTTAATTGAAATATAAAAAGCAATGCAGAGGAAGCAAAGTGAAACAAGTGACATTAAAAGTGATTATTGTGGTGTGCCCACGCCATCACTTGATGTCGATGCGGGGCGATTCGGAGGCAGTAACAGCAGCCTAGGTGAGCCCATTGAAATGTGTCCTCCATTAGGACTGAAATTGGTTAATACAAAGACACGTCGGTAATAACAATGTCCTTTCCCGCAGTGACAAAGACAAAGTGCTTGCGTTTGGGAGTGCACCGGCGGAGGAGACAAGTGACGGCTGAAGGTAGACTTTGAGGGAGCAAGCATTTGAATTCCATGTCCAAGAAGAGGCAGGCCGTCATTAAAAAACCCTAATTTCTGTGTCAGGTGGAGTTACAGGTAATCGATCATCTTGTCAGGGCGATTTATTTTTTTTTCCCCTCTCCCTGCCTCTTCAAAGTGAGATTCTTTTTTTTTTTTCAATTAAACTTGTTGCTGAAAGAGGGAGAGAAAGGGGAAAATGTCTTTAGGTTTTTTTTTTTTTTTTTTTTTTTTTGAAGCTACATTTTGCCATGTTAGTTTTTTTACCCCCCCTCTCACCTCCTCCACTCGCCCCACTCTCCTGAAGTAATTTCCCTTGGTTCTCCAAGAACAAGCCCAGGAGATATCATGGCTCACGGGCCATTTTATGCGTGAAAGCTGCTCTGTCCAGGACATCAGCTGGTAGGTGACACACACACACACACACACACACACACACACACACACACACACACACACACACACACACACACACACATGCACTGCATGTGTGTGTGGTCATTTCAAAATCACCCCCAACCCCCTCCTGCATTACAAAACACCCCATCAGATGACACCAGTGCCACCAACCAACCACCTTTACATGCCTTCAATGGCACTTTGTCTTTTCCGTCGTTTACTTGACGTTTTATAAAAAAAACGCCGCTCTTCCCCCTCCAGATAAAAAAAAAAAAAAAAATAAGAGCAGGTTTGTGAGGACTCGGGTTTGCAGTCGGCGCTGGCTGACCCGGCAGTAATGACTGCGGGAGGGAGAGTCTCTAGCTAGCAGGTGAGCGAGGCACCTCCGGGACACTCTGGGGCTCGCATCTCTGGAAACCTCATTCGCTTTGACACAGTCAGTCCTTAAACAGCAGAGACTCCCAACACCGTCACCGCCGCCGCCGCCGCCACCGCCGCGAGCGAGCGAGCTAGCCACTAAAAGACATGGAATATCTCCGCATATAAAAGCCATTCATCGGTTACATTTTGGAAGGTTACCACCTGTCAGGTTCCATTTCTTTTAAAGAGGGGGTGGGGGGGGGGGGAGGCAGCGCACAGTCACTTGAGGGGAATGAGAGTGCCTGTGTGGTGTTGTGAAGGCAAGGGAGGTGGTGTGTGTGTGTGTGTGTGTGTGCGTGTGTGCATGTGTGTGGGTGTGTGTGTGTGCATGTGTGTGTGTGTGTGTGGGTGCGCATGTGTGTGTGTGTGTGTGTGTGTGTGTCGAGTGGTGTGAGACAGCACACAGTCACTTGAGGCGAATGAAAGTGCCTGTGTGATGTTATGAAGGCAGGGAGGTGGGGAGTGTGTGTGTTGGTGTGTGTGTGTGTTGGTGTTTCTCCAGTGTCTCTCGCTGACAGTGACAGAGGCTGTGTGTCCAGCGGCAGTAGCGGTGGTGGCGGCGGCGGCAGGGCCGGTGTGGGAGGGGCGGCCCCCTTTGTCCGCGGCTCTAATTTATTTATGTGGCTAATCTTCAGGGGGTGTGAGGGCCCGCTCTCCTGGGTGGGTCACGTAACCGCGGAAAGAAAAAACCCTGGGAAGATTAGTGACCTTACGGAGACTTATGGAGTTAAGGGGTCCTTCTTTTTTTTCAAAAATACAAAGATGATTTTACAGTGTAATTCTCTGTGTGTGTGTGTGTGTGTGTGTGTGTGTGTGTGTGTGTGTGTATAAACATATATACACACACACAAACAAACACGTAAACAGTGTTCTGTGGAAGTCAGTCTTAAAACATTCTACTGTATATACAGAATTGCTCATACAAATTACTACGATATTAATTCTAAAAGCACAACAAGCAATTCTTAGGTGTGAAGTTTTGTTACTTTTGTAGCTAAACCATTTTAAAATCACCCTCAATCGCCACATACCACTGGTATGTACTGTACATAATATCCATGTTCCTCCCAACTGCATGGCTACAAGGATCACATGCACAGCAATACGCTCATGTCACACTGTATTTGCTGTTGGTTGCACGAGGACCTGCCTCCGTCTGAAGTCTTCCTGGGTGTCATCCTTGAGCCTCTCGTTCATCTCCCACCAGCGCATTTATCTGGACAGGGATGCCATGGCAGCAAAGCGAGGAAGTGGTGCGCGAGACAGAGAGTTGATTAGCGGGGAGCCGCACCGGCGTGTCGCCTGATGACATATGATTGACTCGGAACAATATCCGAGGTGATCAGGACAAAGCACCGGCCATTTCGAAAAAGCCCCTGCAAGGAGGGGAGGAGGGGGGGGGGGGGGGGGATCTCATTCTAATTAGGGCCGATCATCACGTTCCAAATAAAATGGCTTTCTGTGGCATTTCAGGCCCGTTGGTTAATACTACTTCACTCCCCATCCCTCTCCCTTTCCCTTTCCCTCTTTTTCTTTCTCTCTCTTGCTCTCTCTCTCTCCCTTTCCCTCTTTTTCTTTCTCTCTCTTGCTCTCTCTCTCTCTCTCCCTTTCCCTCTTTTTCCTTCTCTCTCCCCCTTTCTATGCCTCTCCTCTGCTCTCGCTCTCTCTCTCTCTCTCTCTCTCTCTCTCTCTCTCTCTCTTGCTCTCGCTCTCTCTCGTTCTCCCTCTGACTCTGATTGATGTAACAAAACGAATAAAGAAAATGATTAAAGTGATAACAAAGGCATAAAATTTAAATTACAGAGGCACCACATCTGGGATCGGTATGCCACTGCACTGCCATTTTCAACCCCCCACCACCCTCAGCTCTGGCACTCCATTCTTTCTGCATGAAGGACAGTGGCAAACAGAGAGAGACAGAGAGAGAGAGACAGAGAGAAAGAGAGAGAGAGAGAAGGATTGAGAGCAGAGGAGGGGGGAATGGATGTAACATTAAAAGGTAGAGAGCGAGAACGCAAATAGGCCTTCAGCTTTAGTGTTATTAATGACTCCTCAAAAATCTCTCGACTTTTCCAATCTCTCCGAGAGGCGCTTGACGGAGCCCGCCGATGAAGCTGACCTTCAGAATGTTCTTTGGTCTTTAGTTAAGAAATTCTCTCGCCATTATGGCATCATTAAGGAAACAAGGATAAAATTACTCCATGTTTAATGACCTATAGGATCCCCCACCAAAATTTGCTTCAGATCTAATAAAACTGAGCTTAGCACAGACAAATGAATTATGAGGACTGTTATCCAGGGCATTAAAAAGTGGAAAATAGATTCTCAAGAGCTCGGAAGGGCTGGACTTTTTGAATCAGATGGCAGAATGGAATTTTCTGGACAATAAATTCTACCATGTCTCAATCTAATTTCTTTTCGCTGTGAAATTCGTGGGGTATGATTGACTAGCCGGGGACTCAATAGGCTTGAAAAATCTACTGTCAACTGTTATGTCTCCCTACGCCAGTTCCAACCACGTAAATAAATAAATACATTTACACACACTGTGCATCGAATTAAATAAACCGCTTCAAAGAAGAATTACCTTGTGTACTGTACAGTGTGTGTGCAACAAGCAAGCATGAATGAGAAGAATCTGCGTGGGCGATCATTTACTGTGAAAGTCTGGATCGGACTGAGCTGTCTTTCGTCTCTTCCACCAACACGGGGCCCAGACCACCCTGTGCCAGGGCTGGTAATTAGTACACCGTGTCACGGGGTATAGATGAAATGGGCAAAGGGCCGTTTGTGTAGACAAGTGTGACGTATGAAGCGGCAGACAAGCGCAGCGTTTCTGTGCCAGAGAGAGGGAGAGGGAGCCAGGCCTTGCCCCTGCAAATAGCTAGATTTGTCTCATAATGGGATTCAATCAGCACGTTTAGCTGCTTGCGCCCTGTGCATTACTAGCGCTCTCAATCAACAGGATGTGCTTGAATCCCTCCCAACCCTCCACGCAATGCTAGACGAGATCGTATCAAAAACAGAGAAACAAGCGATGTGGATTTTCGATCAAAAAAACACAAAACGAGTGTACGGATAATGCGTTTGCAGAGAAGCTGGACTGAGGTGTGTGTGTGTGTGTGTGTGTGTGTGTGTGTGTGTGTGTGTGTGTGTGTGTGTGTGTGTATGTGTGTGTGTGGTTCTGTGTATGTGGTTTTTAGGCGGAGGCATGGTCTCCCTTTAAACTTTAATCTTTCCTATTAATTCCCTGCAACTGGAGAATGTACGAGGGTTAATGTTCCATGAACGTGTTGCTCACTCCGCAATCTCTTCAAGCTAATTACATTCAGGTGCTAAATGGAGGGAAATTGCCATCCATTTGGACGAGGAAAAAATCTCACCTCCCGCTCCCTGGTGAAATATTTTTTGCCTCCTTCTCTCTCTCTCTCTCTCCCTCTCTCTCCCCCTTCTCTCTCTCTCCCTCTCTCTCTTTCTTTACGATGCTTTAAAAAACAAGGCGAGAACATCCAAACCTCCTCAGAGGTAAAAGAGTTTTTCATAGACCTTCGGCTAAAGAACCCACCACTTCTGTTTTCGTGTGTGTGTGTATGTGCACCTGTGTGTGTGCACCTGTGTGTGTTTCTACCTGTGTGTGTGTGTGTGTGTGTGTGTGTGTGTGTGTGTGTGTGTGTGTGTGCTTAAACATATATGTTTGTAGGTACATATTCTTGTGTGTGTCTGTTTGTGTTTGTGTGTATGTGTGTACACTTACATACTGTATACACGTACATGTTTGTGTGTATGTGTGTGCATGCACATGTGTGTGTGTGTGTGTGTGTGTGTGTGTGTGCGCATGCATGTGTGTGTGTGTGTGCACACAAGTGTGTGTGTGTGTGTGTATGCGCGCATGCATGCATGCATGTGTGTGTGAGACCACCTGAAACTCGACCCCCCACCCAGCTCGCTCTCATGCCTCTCAGCTCACCTTCAGAGGTCAAGAGGAGGCCAGCAGGTGCACCTCCTGACGGAGGGGGGTGGAGGTGTGTGTGTGTGTGGGGGGGGGGGGGGGTGCAGAACAGATGCTTGATTG
Organism: Sardina pilchardus; assembly: GCF_963854185.1. Classification (NCBI taxonomy): domain Eukaryota; kingdom Metazoa; phylum Chordata; class Actinopteri; order Clupeiformes; family Clupeidae; genus Sardina; species Sardina pilchardus. The sequence continues at coordinate 9,351,186 of NC_085015.1, read as the reverse complement.
GCATGAATCATCCAAATTGCCCATTAAAAACTTATGATGTGAACGGATAGGACTCCAGTTACTGAGAGAATTTTTAATAACTGTTTTGACGGGATAAACAGAGGAGAGATCTTTAAAAAAAAAATTTAAAAAAAAGTGTGAGAGAGAGAGAGAGAAATAGAAGAAGGAGGGGAAAAAAGACGTAATTTTTAATTAGATGAAAATGGTTATACTTCAAGGCCCGCTGAAGCCCTTATGGGCGAATATCAAATAACCTTTTCTGTCAATGTTGTCTGCTTTATGAGTACTTTGGCTTGCAGTGTTGTCATGGAAGGAGACGTTTAATGTGGCATAATAATTTAAGCGGTACAGGTTTGCACTGATGAGGCAGAGTAGATGATGATTAAATCTAAACACTATGTTTCTATGGACATGTGGTGCTGTTACTGCATCAGTTATCAATTACCTTGCAATGTGATATAGGTTCTTTCCTATAAGGGATTGGCACTCTCTTTGGGCAGGGACACAAATATACATCGTAAACAGTGAACAGTAGTGATGTATTTTAATCATAGAATATGTCTTTCCACTTACTACATAATAAGTTATTATTATTTATGCGTAATGTTTCATAAAAACACCTCTGATGCACAAATCAATCCTATTGGTCCCATTGGGACAGCAGAACTGAACTGAGTTTAAAATGTTGATGCACTTCATCACCACATTATTCAGCAGGTTGTGCAGTGCACTCAATGTTGTTGGTTAATTGTGCAGTGTTGTGCAGCCATAAAAGTGACTTTGATTTGGTTTTTTTAAATAAAAATAAATGGAAACGTTCTCTTATCACCACATTGTGTGTGGCGGGTGGTTGTGACGGAGGTGTGTGTGTGTGTGTGTGTGTGTGTGTGTGTGTGTGTGGTAGTGGGGTTCACTTGGGTGGGGGACTGATAGCAGTCAGACTCCTTCCTTGGAGAACAATGAAGCCATTTTGGATTTTTTTTTTTTTTGGTCAGGAAACCCAATCCCTGCCATTCACCTCCTCTTGCTCCATACGATATGCAGCTGAAGCCGAAGGAGGGAGGGACGCTTCAGCAGGCCATTTTTATCAGAAAGGAGTCAGCAGAGATGCATCACGGCGAGGCGAAGGGGAGTTTAAAAAGCCAGCTGGAATGGGTGGGCCCCCATCATCGTGATCACTCACCTTCAACCCAGATTTGTAGTCATTATCCTGACCAGCATTTGAAGATCAAAAACAAGGACAGCGAGAGTGATGAGCGGGACCGAGAGAGAGGGAGAGAGAGGGAGAGATAGAGCAAGAGAGAGGGAGAGATAGAGAGAGAGGGAGGGAAGGAGGGAGGGAATGGAGAAGGGAAAGAGAGAGAGAAAGAGAGAGAGAGGGAGGGAAGGAGGGAGGGAAAGAGAGAGGGAAGGAAGGGACAAAGAGAGAGGTGGAGTGAGCCAGTCCCAGACGGCGTCATGTAGCCCCCCCGTCATCTCCACTCCACCCCCCAATTTGAGGTTTGGGGTGCGGTATGTACATAGATGGCTGCGTTGGGGATGGGTGGGGATTGGGTGGATGGGGACGGGTGTGGTGATGGGGGGGTGGTGGTGTTGGGGGTGGGATGGAGGGGTGGAGGGGAGGTGGATGAGACCGATAGTGCCTTAAAACCAACCAAGCTGCAAAAGTAATGAATATTAAATTCACAGAGGGGTGTGGGAGGGGTGTGGGAGGGGTGGGGTAAATAGCTAGGCCCGAGTGTGGCATCGCTGCATTATACTTTCAGATTTGTCATCAGCGTCGTTCCGCCGTTGCGAGGGAACAACAAGGCGAATCGCTCTTGAGTTCCTCTCGGCCAATCGGGGGAGCCGCACTAAATATACACAGCAAGAGTGAGCCAATCGCGTGCGCGCAAACACTATCGAGAGTGTAGCTCCTGACCCCTGTCTTTCTATTAGCGACGTGATTCGCTGCGTACACGGCGACTACTGTCTAATCCAGGTGTGTGTGTGGTTTTTCGCCGCCCCAGGAATGTATAATAAATAAGTGCCACGGATTTAACTGGAGTGGGTGGGGATGGGGGGGTTTGGGATGTTAGGCTGCTGCAAATTGAATCTTGTGCCGAGCGCCGGGTTTACACCCCCGTTATGCCTCCCTTCATAAAGTGCTTATAATCAGTGCTCACTGTGACGGGGTGTGATCACCGCGGGGCGAACTCCGCCAGAGCTCGATGAGCACACCTGGCTCTCACCTGCCTGCCTCTGCTCTGGATTTATCGCCCTCGTCCTGCCGTCCTCGTGCACAGGCCTTCTGCTCCACACTTATCGCGCTTCCTTCCTTCCTTCCTTCCTACTCCACACTTCCTTCCTTCCTACTCCACACTTCCTTCCTTCCTACTCCACACTTCCTTTCTTCCTTCCTACTCCACACTTCCTTCCTTCCTACTCCACACTTCCTACTCTTCACTTCCCTCCCTCCTTCCTTCCTTCCTACTCCACACACTCCCCTCCTTCCTACTCTGCTCTTCCCTCTTCTCTACTCCACACTTCCTGCACTTCCCTCCTTTCTACTTCCTTCTACCTCTTTTTCTTTCGGCCACACCTCTCTTGTACTTACCCTGCTGCACTCTCATCCTCTGATAATAGTGTTATATTAGTAGTATTGCAATATTATTATTAGTTACTTTCGGTCTCATTTGCAATGTAGCTTGAAAGTCCTTCCTCATTTCATAAGTGGCTTTGGATGAAAGTGCTAAATTAATAAATGTAAATGTAAATGTTCTCTGCTGACACATAATAGCCTGAATCTGTCTGCCACAGCACATACCAAATTGCAAAGAATGCAGTCTCTGAATAGTGAATAAAAAATGTGACGTGTATGTTCAAAAGTACAAAAGTACAAAAGTTTAAATAACATTGGTGGAAGATAGTTTGTTCTATGTGACACATTGCCAATGGAAATTTACTACAAAATATTTCAGTATGTGAAAACTCCTAGAATGTGAGTATCAGTATATGTATTCAATTCTATCTTATCTGTGTTTAACTTGCAATTTGGTTGCTGAATCCTATGTCAGTCAAATGTCAGTTGTACACTTGCAGTATATGACCAATGTGACTGCAAGGAGTAAAATAGTTCAGCAAATATGATATTAATGTACTTATGGGACAGAGAAATGTCACATCGCCATGTTGTGTTGTTTTTAAAGTAATGCTTAAATCAGTCCCCTGTTCGGAATTTCATCTCGTCAGAATGCCGAGAATCCAGAGCAGTAATCCAACTGCGGCACTGCCGCACAGCCAAAGTAAATGAGAGTACCTGATTCCCATTGGGCTCTGCAGGGAGCGCCCGTCCCTAACTGTGCGAAAATCTCTCCCCAACCGTTTGCTAGTGAAAGCAAAGTTTTTTTTCTTTCTTTCTCTCTTTCTTTCCCTCCCCCTTGGATTTAATTGTCTTTTGTCATCCCTCTCTTTATCTACCTTCAGGGAAGCATCCGCAGCAGGGGGCTAAAAGAAAAGGAAGTGAAAAGACAAGAGAGGGTGTGTGTGTGTGCGTGTGTGTGTGTGTGTGTGTGTGTATGTGTGTGTGTGTGTGTGTGTGTGTGCAGGGGTGGATGGGTGGGTTTAAGCACACGCTCAGAGCACGGAGGATCGTTTTGTTGACTGTTTGATCTGTCTCCTCAGATGACACAGCAGGAAATTAAAGATGAAAAGGGCATTCACACTACTGTCTAATGAACAAGGAGAGAAACTGCTTCGTTTCCTCCTGTGTGTGTGTATATGTGTGTGTGTGTGTGTGTGTGTGTGTGTGTGTGTGTGTGCGTGTGTGTGTGTGTGTGTGTGTGTGTGTGTGTGTGTGTGTGTGTGTGTGTGTGTGTGTGTGTGTGTGTGTTAACTAAGCACTTTGCTCTTGTGTGGAGTTGTGTTTTTGGACGGGGTTCACAGCTTTACAAGTATTCCATTTCTTAAGTGACTCACCAATATACATAGGGGGCTTAGAGACTATTTTTATATAGCTTTCACTGAAGTTTTGTTAGATGTCATGAAAACAGTCTAACTCTTGTCTGGCCTTGTGTTATTTGGAATTTTGTATTCTTCCGATTTTTACTTTGGGGGGCGAGATCATTTATTTAACACTGCTGAGTGCACTGTTCTAGCTGAAGAGAAAGTGGGTCACTTTAAGATCAAACACATGTACGGCAGGCCGTCGGACTTTATGTACCGTCCAGCAGTGTCTGACTGTTTTCAAACAAATTCATTCCATTCCGTTGTGGCGGTATCGCGCATATATTGATTGAGCAAAGCTTTTCTGAGAGCTCGGTTACTCTCCTTGGAGACGTATATAACACATGTAGAACATTAGCTGGATTGATGTTGTAAATAATTCAACATCAACTTTGGTCTGTTGTTATTGAATTGAAAGCTGCACTGCACCGCAGGATGGCAAGGAAACGGTTCAAGGTGTATTTGGCAAAGGCTAAAGCTACTCTGGGTCCAAATGTTTTGGGAGTTTTTTAGGATTTCTGTGAAAAAATGGGCATGACTTTTTTTTTTTTTAAATAATGGAAAGTTAAAACAATTTCAGTTGAAGTATGGGTGCTTAATATATACAGTATTTGTCAAGGAAACATTTAGATGGGTTTGTAGAGACACCTTCTAAAATCACACCAAACAGCAAAAGCCCTATCTATTCCTTTATCATTCATATTTGAGCAGATAACTTTATGTGCAAACACAATGCATGTCATGAATCTTTTATTTATTTATTATTTTTCTTTTCACCCGGCTGTAGCGAGGGGGAAATTGACCACTGTAATCTCTCGATCTCGAAAGGCATGAGTTACAGTTTGGTTACATACACACCCCCAAACCCCCAACCCCCAGCCGCTGCCCCAAAAAAAAGACGAGAAAAAAAAAAAGAAAACGAAAAAGCAAACAAACGGAGCGGGGCGGCGAGCCTGGCAGGTGAACCAGCGGCCCTGCCAACCCGTCGGCCCCTTTAGCCGCTGATAACGCAGGTAATTGCATTTCCAGAAGAGCAGGACCAGATGAAACATGCCACGGACAGATACTAGCACTGGCACAGTGGCCCCCTTCTCTTGGGGGGGCAGGGAGGGGGGGGGGAGAAAAAAAATCGTTTTTCCACAAGGAAGCCATGAATGCTAAAGGTTGAATGTTTTTTTTTTCTTCTTTTTTTGGGGTGGGGTGGGGTGGTGTTGGGGGGGTCACCTTATCTGCACACAGCCCACCAAGTGGGGAGATGGGGGTGATTCATTCAACTGAGGCTCACCAACCTAATCCAATTTCCAGCCTCCCCCAGCAAGAGATAATTACAAGAATTAAAGCAGGTGGGACAGGGGGGACACCAAGGCCTCTCTCTAGCACTTCTCTCCTCTTCCTCCCTCTCTCCTGCTCTCTCTCCCTCTCTCCTCCGCTCTCTATCCCTCCATCTTCCTCCTTTCCTCCCTCTCTCTCTCTCTTACTTCTCCTCCTTCTATCTCTCTTCCTCTTTTTCTCCCTCTTGTTCTGTCTCTCCCTTCTCCTCCTTCCTCTGTTCTGCTCTTCCTCTTTTTCCCTCCCTCCTTCTCTTTTCTCTCTTTCACTCTCTCTCTCCCTCTTTCGTCCTCCCTCTATCTCCTATTCCCTCTTTCCCTGGCACCCCAACTCCGCTTGCGGGCCCTGCATGTACCAGGAGAGCAAAGGGATTTCGGCTAGCTGGTGGAGACACAGAGGGCGGTGGTGGGGCTGTGTGTGTGTGTGAGTGTGTGCATGGTGTGTGTGTGAGTGTGTGCTTGGTGTGTGTGTGCGTGTTGGCGGGGGAGGTGGGGGGTGGCAATGAGGGGGAACCCAAGCTAAGGCATTGTTCAAAACTAAGAAAGTGTGTTAACTAATGAGTCCCAGGGAATCCTCGGGCTAAAAAGGACATCCATAGTGAAAATGGCATAAAATAGCACAGGGCAGGTTCTCCCCGAGCACCCTCACCACACACACACACACAGACACACACACACACACCTCCCTCATCCTGTCCCGTGCTTCACTTTAAGCCCTCATGTCGATGGGCCTCCTTTGTTCGCAGAGGTACGCCGAGTATGCCGCACGACCTCTTCCATGCATGCCGATTGCCGTCGTGACCAGATTTCCGGAATTTTTCCCAACACAGCGTTTTTGTTTTCTTTTGTTTTTACCCCTGTCAGATAAATTCCAGCACAGTCCACAGTCCACAGTTCCAGCACAGTCCCCACATTTTTTTGGTCCTCATAATGTGTCCCAGTAAAGTGTATAAACTTGTGGTGAGATTCACCGCTAACACGGTACAATTGTGCCTCTCCCTTTTGTTTCTCCTCTGGGGTTGACCGGAGCAGCATACGCTCGCGGTAAACAGCACCTAAGTTCAACCCTTTGATGTCGCGACACGGGGAACAGGCCGGAGTCTCTGAAAAGATTTTGCCCCCAACAATAATAATGACTTTGTGGGAAGCGGATGTGGCCAAGAGCTCTAATTAATGGGGGTAGAGACACCATTCAGCTGCGCACAAAGGCCTGACCCGCGAAGCAGAACCTGGAATTGAATATTGAAGGGGGGAGCGAGAATGAAAGAGGACCCAAATAAGAGTCCCTGTACCACCCCTGTTTGTGTGTGTGTGTGTGTGTGTGTGTGTGAAAGAGAGAGAGAGAGCGTGCGTATACGTGTGTTCCTGTGTATCTGAGAGAGAAAGATTGTCTGTGTGCTTAGGCATCTCTCTCTCTCTCTCTCTCTCTGTCTCTCTCTCTCTCTGTCTCTCTCTCTGTGTGGATGTGCATGTGCGTTTGTAAGAGCATGTCTACAGCATGTGAGAGAAAATGTGTGGGTTTAAGCATACAGTGTGTGTGTGTGTGTGTGTGTGCTTTTCTGTGTATGTGTGTGTTTGTGTGTGAAGATCTTAGGATCCTGGAATGTCTTAAGATCCAACATTCTGCATGCATACATAAATTACATAAACATTTTGCCAATAGTTGCTAACAAATCTCCAATTTAGGCCGAATTGATGAATATTATTCATTCACTCTGCTGAGCAAAGGGTGTGTGTGTGTGTGTGTGTGTGTGTGTCTATGTGAGCGTGTGTGCTTTTGTGTCTGTGTGTGTGTGTGTGTGTGTGTGTGTGTGTGTGTGTGTGTGTGTGTGTGCCTGTGTGTGTGTGTGGGTGGATATGGGGGGTATGTTGGTAGTGGATGGTGAAAACACAAGTCAAGTCAGAAAGTTTGAAAGGCCTTCAGCTTGAAGTGTGGGCCCACCTGCCTCTACCCTGACCTCCCGCTGTTGCAGTTCAGTCATGACCTTTCCACCTCACAGAGAGCCCACAGCAGCAATCTGGTAATTAACCACAGGAAAGAAAGAAACGACAAGAGGCCGCTGTTGAGAGAGAGAGAGAGAGAAAGAGAGGGAGTGTTTGTGTGTGTGTGTGTGTGTGTGTGTGTGTGTGTGTGTGTGTGTGTGTGTGTGTGTGTGTGTGTTTGATAGAGAGAGAGTTGGAAAAAATGAGAGTGAAAAATGTGGGCCAAGCCGGATGTGTGAGACACAAACACACACACACACAGACACACACACACACAGACACACACACTTAATGGTATGAAGACCCACAGACCACTAGTACATGGTTTACTAAAATGTGCAAATATCCATCTCTCTCACTTATTTAGGCCTTAGTTTTAATATGGGAATGTTTTGCTATATGATATAGATTTAAATACTTTTGGTATAGCTATTTGTGGTATTTAAGTGATAAATAAAAGACATAGTTAATAAGTATCTTGTGTTCAAATATACTCTTAAAAAGATACTTTTAAAAACTGTTGCCAAAACTTACGAAGCCATTTAAATTTTCCCAGATATCATGTTTATGTTTGTTTGACATTATTTCTCCACTGCTGCGCTATTTACTGAATCGGTAGTGATAAGAAAATGTAAATGTTATCACTCTCTGGGAAGTAAAATCAATTAATTGAGACTATAAGTCATGATTAAGCCTCCAGTAGTGCCAGGATGCCATACACTTTGATTAACCTCGAGACCTTCAGGGGCTTGTATTGATTTAAGTAAATGTAGGAGTCCCATTATCTGTGAAGTGCTTTCACTGCTTTCTATGTAAAACTTGAAAGTGCTGCACAGTTCTTTCTCCGGTCGGGTGAAGCCCCCGGTTCCTCTTACTCCTCTGGATCACGAACACAGCCAGAGTGATGCTAATGCTATTCATGATTGTCGGATAGCAGATTGTTTTTGTCGTTGTTGTTGTTGTTGCTTTTATGTGCTATTTATCGCGTTCATGTTGGTGTGTTGATGTTTGGATTGACAGAGAAGGATAATTTAAAGAGGAACTTTGAGGTAAGCTGCAGATCTCTTAGATGAGTCGCCATAGAGGAACATAGTGACTAAAGCCCAGACAAAAATGAAAACAACTTTATTGTGTTGCTGATGACTCTCAAATGAACAAAAAAAGAGCCTGTTTTCGGATTAAGATGTCAAAGACTAATATGCCTAAAACCAAAATAGAGGATTTCCGGTGTGTCTGAAGTCTTCTGAAGGCTTCAACTGAGCAACAGCAACTTAGCATTTTGCCCCAAAAGGGATTGACTTAAGTAAGTGTTCTAAGCCGCTAATAGAGGAACCTAACTCCCCCCGAGACCCACCTCAGCTTTGAGGTCCCTGGCAAGTAGGGTCTTAGGAACCCAATGGGATTCCCATACAAAGAGAGAGAGAAAGAGAGAGTGGGTAAAAAAACGGCGCAACTTGCATATCCATTTCAATCACAGTTTTCTTTAAGTGCCAATCCAATTAATGTGCATCACGCTGGCAGCTTTGGCATGGTGATGGGGAGGCTTACTTAAGTTTGCGGTTCAATCAGATGCAGCCCACCCTCCCATCCACCCCAACCCCTGCCTCCTCCTTCTTCTAATTGCAATGTTGTTTGTCTCGGTGGGGTGTTAGAGGGTTGGGAGGGATTATTTATGCAACAGGTTCCTGAACAAAGAACCCATAATACTGCCACTGAAAGAGTTTACTGGAGTGAGGGGTCTCCACCATATTGTTTTGGCGGCAGCCCCAGTGTCGGGGTCCACTGAGGACTAAATACACAAATGTTTAAGACGCCAAACGGCGGCCATTTTAGGTGGCAATATAAAACACTTAGGTAGGTAGTGATGTTGTTTGAAAGTTTTGATTAGTGCTCTGAGTGTCCTGTATTTTTGCATTGCTGAGCTTTCTTCATTGAAAAAAAAGAATGAGATGGACAACCTTTTGCCATTGCGCTGAAAATATGTGCTTAGCAGTAAGAAGATTATTATCTGACTTTGTTACCTAATGGAGCTTTAATGCTAAAGGGTTAACATTCACATTCAAAAATCCCACATCATATCTTACCGAGTAGAAAAACATCAACAAAAAGTAAACAAAATCCTTCCTTGTAGAACATTTTACATCTAACCTCAGGAGGTATCTCAGTGCTTCTTCAATCCTCCTTTGTTTTGACTGAATCAGTATTCCCAATCAATATTTCATCATGGTTGAAATAAACCTACTGTAAGTCAGATTAATTATTAATGGAAGTTATGCATGAAAAAGTCACTATACCATATCACTGACTGTCTGGACTACCAGGGAATCCCAGCACAATTTCTAACAAAAAAATCCCTTTGTACTACTTCATATAATTTTCAATGAATGATTATTTATCTTGTACATATCTTTATTCTGATATCTGTACCAGAGTCTTAAATCTTGGTAAAGAGCAGACTGCTGGTTCTGGCTGTCTAACACAGAGCTGAAGAGTCTGACACAGCTGCTTTGTATTATATGTATAAAACGGAGTACTGCAGTGCATTATGAACATGCATTCGTTGCCTGTTTCAGGTTAAGCGTGATAATAGCATTTTTTTATTATTATTTTATTATTATTGCAGTCTCAATATCCTTTTATAGAAAATGACAAAAATCTGAATTAATTGTCCATTATTGTAAAGTATTACGGAGCTTTTTGAAAACAAAATTGAGTTTTCTACACCACAGACTGGAAGGGTTAGTCGGAGCATGTTCGCCTTCCAAACCATCATTCTGGTGACATTTAGCAGCTAATTTACCCACTGAATGTCGTGATTAGGCACACTGTACGCCGTATATGTCCCAGGCATTGTGTTAGTCAGTCAGGGAGTCCGCTCTGCTGTGCTCAGCCCCCCAATAAGCACTACTGCTCAGCCAGGCGCATACACTGACAAATGTTCCCAGCATTAAGTATTTACCTTGTGGGATGTAATGGATGTACAGGGTTTAAAATGCCTGCCGCACTAACGGCAGGGGCCAGTGGAGAACTGTTTCTAGATTACGAGGAGGAACGAGTGGCTCTCAGCACAGGGTCTATCCAGAGCACTTAAAAAGGCTTGTCTGTTTGTGTGTGTGTTTTTTTTTTAAATATGTGCTGTTTAGCCTGTTTGAATATATTATGTTATTCACAGAAGTGTAATTTGCTAAACCAGGTTGATTTCAGCTGTGGGTGAGGGCCTTCAGAAGTTTCAGTTAAACAGAAAAAAAAAAAATACTTTTACCACAGAGCAATAAAAAGAATTGTCTCCAGTGCCGCACCTACACGTAGATGACCTGCTATCAGGGTAATTCAGTGCACATCAAATGTCCTGTGTGTGCCAATAACCATACAGGACATGTTTTTTGTAGTTATTTATGTTTTGTTTTGTTTATTTATTTATGTGATCCCTAATGTTGCAGTTAGGTCACACTCACATATGGCACCATAAGAGTTAATTACTGTTCAATAAATGTTTTTACTCCTGTGGAAATGGGGTAAGCGTGAATTTGTGTCCTTATTTTCACTTGCCTCAGTTATATCAAATCAGACGAACAAAGGTCTGCTACAAACTTTATCAGAGTATTGGAGAGAAAGGGTGACGAATATTTTGCTCAATTGCTTATTTCTGAATACACAGTTTCAAATAAACAAAAGACCAAAAGGCCTAAAAAAAAGGACATAATATTGCCTTCTGTTAGCAAACGCCATGTCCAAAGCCAGACAAGAGAAAGACCAAACCTCATTAGTTAGCCAATCAAATCAAATCAAATCAAATTATGTAGTTATCAGGTTTGCGAGGCCCTCGCCACCTTGCAACTGACCCTGTGTTATCCATCTCTCTCACTTAGACCCGAGCACTCTCCATTCATCTGACTTCACACATCTGTGTAGCACAATGCAGAGCAGAGCAGAGCAGAGAGAGAGAGAGGATCATTGATACCTCATCGTTTGAAAATTGGCCCTGTAATTAAAGGCGGATTATAATAATAATAAGGGTACTCTTTATGGAATAATCCACTTGTTAATAAAAAAAAAGGGCAACTCTGACGGCACGGTCGTGTGGGAAAGTTCGTGGGCGGGGTGGCCGAGTCCAGGTCGCTGACTAGTCACGCAGTTCACATTAAAATGTGCTGACAGTGATGAGAGCACAAGGCTCCAAGAGAGCCACCCGCTAACCTCTCCATATCACCCTCCCCTCTCAATCTACTGTTACCTTCCCAAGGTACTTCCCCAAGTGGCTATAGGGTGCCCTCCAACAACAAGCAAACTTGGTGTGTTTCTGGTAAAAAGCCTGTAAAGTTGAAGAGAATGAGTGACCTTAGCCGGAGCACCCCCCCCCCCCGTCTCCTCCGTCTGTGTAATATGACGCAAGAACAGGTTGACCAGAAATGCATACGACAGCTACTTTAATACCGACTCTATTTTTAGTTTGGTATGGAATCCATACATCACAGCTTCCTCCCTTTTTTCTCCCTCATTTTTCATCTGACAGTGAGTAAACAATTTTGATACCTTTTCTCCTCAACAGTCAACAGCGTGTATTACCATCTACATCACACTTGCCATGTCCTGTATTTTGCATTTTGTGTTAAAAGTGCTACGCTGCTTAACCCTACGGAAATTTACCTTGCAAAGCTTGTTTGTTAGTGTGGTTTATTTATTTCTTAACGGGATATGTAAGGACACACTTAGAAAAACAAGGTAAAGGAAATTTAATTTGAGAAAACACACACACACTCACACACTTTAGGTCAGGGCAGCAGTGTGTGATGCTGGCAGTGTGTGGAGGTCTGATGCTGCCCCCCAGGGTTCCTTGGTGGTGGTACAAACCCCGATCAGCCTCTCCTGCCACAACGCACTTGTGCATCCAGGCGGTCTTTGGTATTATTTGCCCTCAATGGTGCCTTCCAGGCAGCGCTGCCTTCAAGGCACTATACTCCCCTCAGTTTAGGGGTAAGATGAGGGTTGTGGGGGTTAGGGTTAGGAATAGGGTAAAGGTAGTGCCTTTTAGGCTGTGCTGCCTGGAAGGTGCCGTTGGGGGCAAAAAATCACCATTGAGCGCATGCAGGCCACCAGCACAGAGCAGAGAGACCAAACAATGATGGGTGAAACTGCACTAAACACACACACACAAAAAAAACTGTTTTGGGACCGTGTCTGAAGAGTCACTGTGAGTTTAGTAATTTTTTTGACGCCAGAAATGAACTGTTCATATGAAGCATAGACTGTGAAGGGAGAAGTCAGCATTAGTCATTAATAATGATTATAATATATGCCATTTTTTTACTTTTCAAATCCAGTCAGTGTGTAAGCACGTTGTTTCCCACTGTTCTCACACATGCAAATATGTCTTTTCCTGGTTAGAGCCTTTTCAACCCATTGGAGAGCTTTACATACTGCTGTGTATATGCAACATTTGCATTGTACATACTGTACTTCCACCTTTCAGCTCTTCAGAGTCAGATTAAGAGTTTACAGCAAACTGAGGATGTCTGAAACATGGAGAGTATGTCAAATGTTTTGGAAGGCCTTTGGCTTTGTGGTGTTGAGAGAGCGCTGTTTGTGCTGCGATGTGATGTGTTGTGTTGGCCTGCAGGGACTCCAGTCGGCGAGACCCTGGTGGACCCAGAGGGGCTTAGTTCCAGGGAGAAGACTGCCACCAGCTGGACACAACATGTCACTGCAAGCTGTGAGAGACGACCACCAGTGAAGGAACGGTGTTCCAGCGTCTCAGAACAACAATAGAGGCATAACACCAGTGATGTGGGCACCTCAACGAGAGAATTCAAGAATGCTCATCACCATTCAGATATGCTTAAGAAACAGTGAACAGGTTCGTAATACTGTCTAATTTACATAGGTGATTTTTGTCAAAAGGTGTCTATTGCCCTCAAATCTTTAACATGATTGTTTTGCTATATCCACATATAGTCTGATTATGACACACATTTTAAAGGTTACCTTGCCTTTTTTTTATGTTATGTTGTGTTACATCGATGTTCAGGAATACACATGCGGCCATTTCTGCTACACACTGGTCATCAGACCATGTTGACCGCTGTGGTGGAAAGGTTTGCACTCGCAGCAGTTACTGTGGCCGCAGTGTCTCTCACAGAGAGACGCTTTATATAGCCCTCAGAGAGATCCGCAAACACTCCCGTCTCCGACTCACTCAGAGTTTTGTGGAGAGGAGTGAATAAGAGCTGGCCGACCATGTTTTAATGTTAGAAGAGTAGTACAGTTAAGTACCAAAACTTAAAGGACAAAATTATTTTGTATTCTACTATTTGGCCTTTGTTAGACACATTATTATTCCCTAAATTACCATACTGTATGTGTAGTACGGTGTTGAGGAATGTGTGTCTAACATGTCTTAGAATGATGGTTCAATAATGTCTGCCATTGATTAATGAAAGGAAAATCTAAGGTTTTAATTATTTTGTTCTGCAAATATACAAAAAGAAACAATACATCTGTTCATTCATTATAATCTTAAACACTAAGAACATAATGACGGGAGGTTATAGACTACAGGCTTATTTGAAATGCTTTCACCCATTCACTCAAAAAAGTGAATCAAATCCCTCAAATCCACCACAAAGTATGCCTCTAATCTGTGTCCAATAGGATCTGATGAAGAGGTACAGCAGATTAAGGTATTGTTGCTCTTGCCATTTGTAAGTTAAACGTATTGAGATATAGGGCGGGTGTCACTGACTGATTGTGCCATTACAGTAATAGCTCGTAGACTTGTAAAGCATGCATTGTGCAGTACAGGAATGTGTGAAAACAGAACATAGTTTTCAACACCTACCTCCCTCTCCCCCTTCCTCCCTCCCTCCATGTACATCTAACATGTGTTGAAAAAGATCCTGGTCATTGCAAAAACAAGCAGACATGAACTTCCATCTCTGCAATGACTGATCACCTACAAACAAACATCTCTCTCACACAAGCGCCTCTCATCAATCTTGTGCAGCCCTCGTGCTAAAGGGGAGGCGATTGCCGGCGTGGGACGAGCACATTTTCACAGGAATTTGGATTCCTAGTCTGTGTCCACACAGCCCAGACAGACTAAAATAAATAGCACTATTTTAGGATTCGGAGTGGTGCACGCATCTTTTTGGTGGTTGACTATGGAAAGGCACATTTCAGAGCATCAGTCTGTGTCGCCGAGGTGGGGAAAATTGGTGTGCTTGGGGGGGCGGGGGGTGGGGGGTGGTTGGTGGTGCTGGCTGGTTTGGATGGCCTCTGATTGGAATGGTCCATCTTTTGTTGAGAGGAGATAGCTGAGAGAATGTAAACGTTGAGTGAGCATGGATTAATGTCTTTTTTAGACTTGTCCCTAAATGGGCTTGAGAGGACGGTCATTTTTCAACGTTTAAAAAAACAACTGTGACAGTGGCCATTTCAATTTTCTATAGCTTCAGGTAACCTACAGGCAATATAGCCCATATATGAAACACTCTTGTTCAAATGCAGTTTTTGTGCCTTAAGCTTCTTGGTCGTCCATCACTGCCATGTGGCTCCATGGTCACAAATATGCTATTCTTAAATATTCGCTTTGATGCTATGTGGCATTTCATAAAGATTAAGACTATAACCTGCTAATATTTAAGTGTATATGCATGTGTGTGTGTGTGTGTGTGTGTGTGTGTGTGTGTGTGTGTGTGTGTGTGTGTGTGTGTGTGTGTGTGTGTGTGTGTGTGTGTGTGTGTGTGTGTTTGTGTGTGTGTGTGTGTGTGTGTGTGTGTGTGTGTGTGTGTATTTGTTTGGTAAAAGCACAGGCCTATATATTTCAGTGTCCCTTAAAAAATTGCGTAGCTGGTGTTTTGAGGCCTCTCTCTCTCGTGGCAGCTTGCAGCTTGCCGAGCCGAGAGAGTCGAGCGAGCGTGTGGAGCGAGCGAGCGTGTGGAGCGAGCAGCAGCAAGCGATGGGCCTCCCTCTCTCATTGTTCCACATGGGTGGGCTGCATTAACCCGGAGATGAGAGGGGAACTTACCTGGAACAGGTTAATGACCACACACTTTCCACACCATTTCATCCTGCCGAGCACGGCCGAGGGGAGCTAAACGCTCCACTTAGACTTCCCCTAAATTATGGATTATCCAAAAGGTGGCGCGATTAAAAATTCAGGGGTGGCAGAGTTTTTCTGCCCCTCCAACCCCCCACCTCCTACCCCTCACCCCCCCCCCTCTCCACCATCATCCCATCCACCCCCCTTTTGCCCACCAATTGGTGAGCGGTGGGGAAGGTCTGGAGAGGTTCTGCTCCTGCTGTTAGCTGAAGAAACCTCGCCCCAATATCTGTTACGTGGGCCATTAATATTGGAGGACGGAGACAAATAAACAGGAAATAACTAATCATCCCCAACAGCCACTTGAGAAGGGTGCACTCGGGCAGGTGATTGACAGTTGCAGGTGTCATTTAGTAAAAGGTCGATTTTCAGGTGTTTGCAAGGCTTCAGTGAAATTCATTTTTGTAATATATATGAGGGCTATTGGCTGTCTTTATTCATTTATGAACATATATCCCTTAGAGCCTTTGAATATTCGCCGACCATCAGCAAATTAATGGAATTAAGCTCCAGCAGGTATTTACTATAGGAAGAGTTGCTGCCAAAAAAAACCTCTCCATCCACAGGGATTCCAGTTCATTCCAGAGGAGTTATATGCTCCCGTCGAGTTGGATTATTTAAAGAGTAATTTGTATAAACTTCGGCAGAGCTAATAAAGCATTTAATTTAGTTTTATTTAAAATGTTCTCCTGTCGTTTCACATTTAGCTGTGTGCTGTAGTTGTATTTGCTGTTTACATGTATACTATTGTTACAGCTTTTAAATGACACAGTATTTAGGCCTATGCTACACGATTAAATACAAAATCAGTGAAGTAAAGACTGTTTGTTTGTCGTCACAATTTTAAATGATCACTATCATCAGAGGCCCTCTAGTTTGTCAGAACTTGGTCAGGAAACCTCCTGTGTTTAGCGATGGCTTGATAAGCTTCACCAGCACCATGAGGGAGCGCTGGGTAGATGGCGAGGCAGCGGGGAGGGATCAGTGACTGTGGTGTGAAGTGCGACGTTTCCCCGGGGCTCGGAGACATCTGCTGCACATGTGCTGGCTACCAGCTCCCGCTTTCCCCGCTTACTCCCAATTAATCTGGCCTGTGGTTCATATTTGTAAAACACAGAAGCAACTGAGGCGTATTGTTTTCGAGGAGAAAAAAAAAAAAAAGCCACAGTTTTAAAGTGTTATGATTCTTTGTTGATGTTTTTTGGGATGGAGACCATGCTGGCGGTTGGCTCTGTAGAAAAATCCTTGCCTCCGTTGCTCGCAAAAGATGATTAATGAGATGTTAGATCTCATTTGACACAAACACCCTTTGTAGAAGGCTGTCACATGCGACTACAAAGCCTTGGCCTAACTGGCCCAAGACTGTAAAAGTCAGTCACACAGTCACACAGTGCATTTTTCTCTCATTATGAGCCCAGCTTTGCCACTAGAGGGAGCCACACCCTTTTCTCTTAGTGGCTAAAATGGGCCGGGGTCCATTACACTATCATGTAATGTCTTGTTATCACTGTTTGGATCTGAGGTTGAGCCCAGTTTCTGCACTCTAATATCAGACAATATCTCCTCCATGTGTTCAAATATACATACATATATGCATATTAGCTAATTAAGTGGGCTTACATTAATATTTTTGCATGAAAAAGAATATGACATTCACATACAGTATTTTGAAAAAATAAAACACAGCAGGGCCAGAACATTGTATACCATTTAACCTCTAGTAAACAGACAGTTTGCTGGATTTGCAGTTGAAAAACTGTATCATTTTTTAATTAAATGTACTTTTTTTGATTATGTTACTGTTCTTGGAACCAAAGTTAGACTGAAAAAAAGAGAAGGCTGGTACTGTCTGCCATTAGCAAAGGATTAGTTCAGTGTGGCGGCAGTGGTGTTTTGGGGGGGGGGGGGGGGGGTGTCCTCACACTTCTATGTCATTAAAATCAGGAAGCCATCGTAAAAAAAAGGGGGTCAGGGTTAGTAGTCAAGTGGCTGGAGTTTGTAAAATACCTCCTTGTTTCTTTTCTCTTTTTGTTCTCACTAATTAGAGATAGCTGAAAGAACCGTCGTCGTTACCATCACCACGTCCCAGTCTCACGTATTCCCCAGCGCACACCGTGGCTTCCGACTGTGACCATACTTGCGAGAGATGATTGTCAGGTGGAAAAGAAAGTGCTTTCTTTTTTTTTTACCAAGAAAGGAAGAGAGAACGAGAGAAGGAAAGACTTCAAAGGCCGTCCAGCTATGTTGTGAAGTAGCACGGTCACCATGTGAGAAGATTCATAAGCAGGAACCAGTAATATATCTGTCAACACCATCCCTCCCACTGTCTTCAGGCATGTTCGGAGCTGTAAAGTACAGGCTCTTAAAAAACGAGAAAACCTTTGGATAATTGCATGCACTCCCCAGAATTCCCGCTGCAGACTTTCTTGACAAAATATTGTCTGCGACAAACACAATATTTCTACCTTCTGCCACATCATAATGGTTAAAAGCTTTCATTCGGCACTGCAGCGCTGAGCTTGGGAAAATCCCTGCCAAAAGAAGCACCACTTGGATCTCTGCAATGTCAGTCATATAGAAAGGAGTGTACTGACCTCTGTAGGAGACTAAAGGAATTACATGTAAATCTGAAGTCTGGGCTGTTGGCCACCAAAAAGAATATTTTGGCTTTTATTTACAGGATGGCGGCAAAGAGGGCATTGTTGATATACTTTGCAACCAAACTTTTGTGAGTGTTACTGTTTCATTAAAGCCCACAGAGGGAGACTGAGGTAGGCCTACACCCTTCTGGGCTTGTCTGATACACACCCATCCCTTGATGTCATTTCGGTCCCTCTGAATGAAGACTTCAGGGAGGAAACAGAGTGTTTTGTCACACGCTACTACGCCACACACCAGCAGCATGGAAAGTCATTGTGGTTTCCGAGATGAAACTTCAGATTTAGGCCATGCAAAGTTTCAGAATCAGATACACGTACCTGCCTGCGCACGTTTGATTCTCACACTTCCTGATTTTCTGGAGCAACAACAGCAGCAAAAAAAAGACATTTTTAAGTATTTAACAATTAATTAGTCAGATGCATTTAGCTGAAGTGGCATCAAGGCCAACAAGTTCAGGCCCCAGGCATTGCCAGGGAACTCGAGCGCTGATAAAAATGCATGTCGTGACAGAACCTCTATGTCACGTCTGCACACATATTGGCCCCGTGTGCAAACACTTCTTCACTGAAAGGAGTAAAAAAAAAGACTCGGTAGCTCTTTTCTCTTTTCTCCACAGTCAGACCTTACCGGCTCTGCAGTGGAAGTTTATCGCCCCACTCTTCAGACAGGTTGTCAAAGGAGTGGGCCCCCCCTCCTCCTCCGTGTACAATGGAGAGCGGAGGGGGAGAAAAGTGTTGGTGAAAAGTGCACTGCTTGCCCTTGTTCAGCCATCTGCCCACACGGAGAGGTGTATATAAATACACCAGGCGCGCGCGCTCCCCTCAGGCGAAGACAGAAAACCTCGGACCAAACCATGGGAGAACGCATTCGGCGCAGCAGCGCATAATATGAACTCAGAGGCCTGCTGATATCAGGAGAAAGCACGACCACCCAGTAATCACTCAAGAGATTTACACAAAAACACATACTTTTTGTTCTTGTACCGGTGTGTGTGTGTGTGTGTGTGTGTGTGTGTGTGTGTGTGTGTGTGTGTGTTCTGAGTTTTTTTAAAAATGGGGGGAGAGGGGGGTCTTCACTGCAACTGCTATGCCACGTATGGATAGTATATAGGTATTCCAGTTCTTGACTTCCTTGCTTCTTTTAGAGAGGGCTGGTGGATGCAGACAAAGCGCTGATGCCACAGACCACAAAAGGAGAAGCCTATTGGCCAGACTTGAGTCAAAAACCGAGCCACCATCCACCCACTGCAAATTACAAACGTAGCGTTACTGGTGGTGTCTGCCTGCAAGCCTTCCAGAACTCTCTGGGGCTGACACACAGATTGTTCCCACAGCTACAGTACCACAGCACAGCTGTCATGATTAGTGGACATTGCAGAAACGAATGTGATGATAAACCAACAATGACGCTAATAAATACTTTGCTACACTTTGTTAAACTTCAAGTCTGTATGCCATCTGCTTCTTTCACTGAGCTTAGTGAGACTTTACTTAACTTTAAGGACTTTTATACTTTAACCTTTTAATTGTCTTAGTTTTAGATCACTATTTTCATAAGTGACTGTTACAGTTACAGTTTGCCACAAGACTGACACGAGATGACCCTTTCTTGTGCAATGGAATACTACCATTCACGTCAGGGCTATTTTACATAATAGTATGTCCCCATTTTATATAAACCCTTATTAAGAGAATAGTACGTCCCAATTTTATATAAACCCTTATTAAGAGGACGATGCAGTCGTCTGCTTCAGGGCCCTCTGCCCACACGGCTTCTTAAACCTTTTAAGTACCATATGCACAAAGCTCATGTACTGTAATCAGAAGGGTGAAACCCATTCATTTATGTCTAAAACTAGTGCACATCATCATCAAGTGGCCTTTTTAAAGATTTTCATTTGGCCGTTAACGGGCCTTTAAAGACCTCCCAAATGCCGTTTCCCTGGCGATTAGGTCCTTATTTTCCTTCTCAGTATGTTTGAAATTGTACGGGGCATGGATTTTTGGCTCAAAACCTCAGGTGTCTGCTTTGTACGTCAACATGGTTGGTCTGGTGCAATAAAGTGGTCGTAAAATCATCGTTTGAAAAAACAACACTTAAAAACAGCAGCGGGAGCAAGACAAGTGGTTGACTCTAAGTGTTAAGCTCGAGAGACGCAAGAAACTGAAAGACTCATTTAAGTCCCTGGAAATGAAATGCAAGTGTGAGCTTGTTCCGTTTGTCCCTGGTTGGTTTCTCTTTCTTTTCTGAAACAATGAACACGTTCCCACATTAGCTGGACACGGCCAAGGACAGGAAAACCATCCGGTGGGACCTTTCATTCTCCTCTCAGACTTACAGCGTACAACTTTCCTCTCTCAAACATTAACGACGGGCACTACTTGACTCAGGAACTTGTTAACCTGCGTATTCTGTGACACAGCTCATAAGCAGGAACACCCCCTCGAGGTCAGAGGTCATCCCCCGTAATGAAAGGTGTTACGATTTAACCACCTGTTCGGTGTCAGTACCTGGACTGTTCCTAGATCTTGAGGGAAGATAGTAATTTAATGGGGTGGGGTGGGGGGTAGTGGACGTCTCTGAGATATCCTTTGTTTGAGGAAGACACACCTGTATTTATTACACACCCCCACCCCTTTTAAAAACTAATCTCCTAGGTACAGGTGCTCAACAGGAAATTCAGTGTAATTGCGACTGGTAGCAGTTGACATAACGGCATGTGATGATTGTAGGGACCAGCACTGCTTGACTGGTTGGTTTTGAGTATTTTAAGCGAATCAAGGGCCCTGATTTAGATGCTGGGCAAAGTGCAAAGTCGAATAAAAGTCTAACTAAAGCATGCTTAATAACAACACAAAATCTATTGGCAAATGTAATACCATGAGAAAGATCTTAAGCACAAACAGCAGTGGTTCAGCTAAAAGCTGTCTCGCTGTCTAAGAGATCGTGCTTACATACTTTTTGTATGCCTTTTCTGGAAGATCCTACTATTGAGTAACTTTAACGTTGGGGTATTCTTGTCCCGTTTTATTGTGCTGCTTCGCCAAGAGTAACTAGCTAGCTTTTTGGAGTTTATTGAGGTATTAAGTTTAACAGGGGGGCAGACAGTGCAGACTCTTTGACAGTGAAGTTGCCTTTCATTATACCGTTCTGGGGATGTGCCCAGCAATGTCCGTGAACATCTGAGCACACCACATAATCCAGTGTGTTGTTATATAATCTAAAACTATGTTGGGGGTGCTATTTCAATTCAACGCATAGTGAGGTTTTAAGTAGAATAAACACGTAATTAGTTATGTGTGATGCTCATTTGGGAAATGGCTGGATTCTTGAGAATCACATTCACCTGAACCTACTTAAGACTGTGTTCACTAAAGTAAGAACATTAAGAAGAAAAACAACTCGTAATACAACCTTGCAGTTTCTTCCAGAACAAATTGGTCATTTATTAATGACTCACACCAGATAAGATTTCTTAAAAAAAGGGGGGGAAAACAAAACAAAGAGTCTATTCACTATTTCTCAGAAATAAATGTGCTTATTTTTTGCGTAAGAACATTTACCTTTGCTTTGGCCGAAACCACAAACTTTCTGGCCCCACGGGTGCCTCAGAAGGGCTCTTTGTGGGCGAGGAGAGATCAAGAGTCGAGACCATGAATGTCCCGTCTCTCTCAAGCGCTGCCGTGACGGCGTAGCCTACTTGCTCTGAGTTCGGAGGAAGAACCCGATGTACCGGGAGCAGAGAGAGAGAGAGAGAGGGAGGGAGAGAGAGAGAGAGGGACGTGGGAGCAGATTTCCTGCTCCACCAAAACTCACATCAACCCACACTGCTTGCTTGTCTTAAGAGGGCCCGTGTTTTTCTTTTTTCTTTTACTACGACAGCATTGAGAGCTGAAGGAAAAAAACAACACAAGGGCTAAGATAAGCTATAGCAGCTCTGCTGAAATCAAACTCAGTGCCTAGAAGGCAGCCATTCAATATTGTACCGTGACGCAGTCGTACAAAATATTTCTCATTCCTTACCTTGTCAAATCAATCTTGATTTCCTGTGTGCTTGAATAACATGCGGCGCATGTAGTTTCTTCCATAAATGACCGTGCTATGCTCTGGACCTACCCCCATGGAGATCTGTGAGGGGACCCAATGTTTTCCTTGCCAGGCCTATGATAAACAGCAGGAAATGGTTGCAGTGTAGTAGATTTGGTTGGTGCATTCTATAAGACAAGGACATCTTACGAGATTTTGGTTCATTACTACAGTTTATTAAGATATGTTTGTTTTTAATCATCTGTGTTCAGTTTGTTTTGGCATAAGCATAACCTGCAGTCATCCTAAACCGCAATTTCTAACTGTCGTTGTTAGATAACAGCAAGCAGAGGGGAAGTTGAGAGTGATACTAAGGAACTTAGAACTCTGTGTGTCGCAGGCCTTCTCAGAGTTCAGCTTCAGAAATTGAACACTAACTACTGTATTATTTTCTTCTAATTTTTTAATTATTACCTCTGCCAAGGAGGTTATGTTTTCATCTGGGTTTGTTTGTATGTTTGTTTGTGTGTTTGTTTGTGTGTCTGTTTGCAAGATAACTCAAAAAGTTATAGATGGATTTTGATGAAATTTTCAGGAAAGGTCTGAAATGACCCAAGGAAGAAGCTATTACAGTAAATTGTGTGAGTGTGTGAGTGAGTGAGGTGGAGGTCTGTGCTCTCCGAGTGCTTTCTAGTTAATTTGATGTATCCTTGGTTTACCCCGGGGAAGTCAAAGAGGCAGAAGTTTCTTCTCCGAGCGGCCAAGAAAGGCAGCACCTAGTCAGAATACAAAAAACACAGTACAAGCAGGACGTAAATAGAATAAGGAAAGCAGGTGGGCAGGGCAGCACTGCGTAGGAACGGGACAGCATAGCATAGACACAAGGACGGGCAGACTCTGGTCGAAATAACAGTGTGGTAGTGTTGGTCAGATGACCATATAAGAGCACGGTGGACAGGGATGGAAAAGGCCTGGCATGCGTGTAGAAGTGAGTGTCGGTCTGTGACTGTGCACGTTTGAATGTGAATGTGTACCAATGTGGGTGTGTACACCTGTTGTGTGTACAATGTCTGTGTTACTATTGGTGTGCGTGTGCGTGCGTGTGTGTGTGTGTGTGTGTGTGTGTGTGTGTGTGTGTGAGAGAGAGATGAAGTGAGTGAGAGTGTGCGTGCGTGTGAGAGGAAGTGAGTGAGTGTGTGTACTGTATGTGTGTGTGAGTGAGTGTGTGTGTGTGTGTGTGCGCGTGTCAGTATGTGTGTGAATGAGAGTGTATGTGTGTGTGTGTTTCTGTGTGTCAGTATGAGTGTGCCTGTGTGAGTGAGAGTGTGTGCCCATGTGTGTGTGTGTGTGTGTGTGTGTGTGTGAGACACCGCTACTTTTCCACCCTGGCACTGAGTTTATTTAAGTACCGTTTCCTCAACCAGTGCGAGAGGTCGAACACAAGGCCTCAGTCTTTCCCTCCGGCGAGGCGAGCGAGGCACACCTCAATGCTATCTTTTGAGCAGCGCAGCGGCCGGTGCTCCTCTTAACGCCGCTCAGAGCCCTCGTCTGTGTGGCTTCCACTGCGCCTGCACATTTCGCAAGGGTCTGAGAAGAAGGAGAAAGAGTTGCCTCTGTGGCTCAGGCTCTCCGCGCTGTTTCGGTCTGGTCCGTTGCGAAAAACACCATCAGCTTTATTGAAACAAACCGAGGTTGCTTAACTTGTGACTCACGAGAGAGTTGGTTTTGACGTTTCTTGTTCCAAAAAAAAAGCAAAATATGTATATTTGACATGAAATTGACATTTTTTTTTTTACGTTTACGTACCTGCGCAAATGTTTGACTGTACATAGAGGCAAAGTGGGGCTTTTTTCGTTCAGCAGCTGGTGAATGTTTGCTCGAATTCTGTAAGCAATAATAAATGAGTTTGCTTCGATCCTGTCCAAACTCCAGGGTACTTATTAGCTGGCATTCCCCTCGGAGCCAGATCCCCGATGAGACGGGGGTGTCGGGCACAGTAGGGGCACCGGGGAAGTGAGACGGCCGTCTAACTAACTGACAGAGACTTTCAGAGGGGTAATTGAATCACTGGGGACTCACGCGGTATGCATGTGAGGTTAATTAAATAAGGACAAGGGAGGCAAAAAAAATACCAACGAAGTACCCAGTGTAGTAACGCAGGCAACTAGGCTACTTCCTTTACTAGACGTGAAACCACTGACCCACCACTGACCGAGTTGCTGTACTTCAAAACTGTTTACATTCAAGAATTTTTTACTCTCTATTTTAGAAGTGCATTGCAGTTGTTGCTTTGGTTGTTTATTTGGTTTGTATACGTATGTAGGTGTGGTGTCCTGGAATGACTGTCAAGCCACTGAATAATGTTTTATACTTAGTTCATAAACACAGACATTAAAATGAACCACGTCCCTTACAACAGTATGGGGACCCAGTGCCTCAAATAGTACCCACCACCAGACTTTAAACAGCGACTGTGCAGACAAATTAAAATGGAAACTGCTGACAGGGAGACAGAGAGAGAGAGAGAGAGAGAGAGAGAGAGAGAGAGAGAGAGAGAGAGAGAGAGAGAGAGAGAGAGAGAGAGAGAGAGAGAGAGAGAGAGAGAGAGAGAGAGAGAGAGAGAGAGAGAGAGAGTGAGTGAGTGAGTGAGTGAGTGAGTGAGTGAGTGAGTGAGTGAGTGAGTGAGTGAGTGAGTGAGTGAGTGAGTGAGTGAGAGCGAGAGAGAGACAGAGAGAGAGAGGGGCTCTTGTCATCCATGTTTGTGTTTTACCTGTTTACACATCGAGGTTGGCTGTTTACTCTCCTCCTCCTACTGCAAAACCATCCTCTCATTCTTCACATTTCAGAGTCTATCCTGCAGAATTTGTGTGGGTGCTCGAAAAGCCACTACATAAGGTCACAGTGTTGGATCCATGTGGGGCAGCGAACGGCCCAGAGTGAAGCGAAGGAAGGTCCTCATCTGCTGACTCCTGGAGTTTCTGGACAATCAGCAGTGGTCGCATTCAATTAAAGCATTTACGAATATGGGATGTTTTGAGTGGCTGACTGCTGCTTGACGAGTGAATCCTACTGAAGGACTGAGGGGATGTAGCCGTTTCTGCCTGCCTTTGCCCCTGCTTCTCTCTCTCTCTCTCTCTCCCTCTCTCTCTCTTTCTCTCTCTCACCTTTAATCTAAAACTTGGCTCGGACAAACGCTTTAGGCTGGTGCCTTTTGGAAAACAACAAAAGCATTGCCACTGACATCTGACACATTATTGGATAAGAAGCAGAACACAAAGTGTCTGACGGGAAGATTAGAGGAATGTGTGTGTGTGTGTGTGTGTGTGTGTGTGTGTGTGTGTGTGTGTGTGTGTGTGTGTGGTGGTGGTGGGAGTGGTACTGCAAGTTGTACAGGAGCCAAAGCCAGCCAAGCTATCTGTCACATGTTCTGTGTCCCATGACATCACTGCCACAGAGGTGTGTGTGTGTGTGTGTGTGTGTGTGTGTGTGTGTGTGTGTGTGTGTGTGTGTGTGTGTGTGTGTGGTGGTGGTGGTGGTGGTGTGCGTGTCTGGGGAGGGGGGTTATCTGAATAACCTTATATGGACAATTCTGGAGAGAAGCCATAAATTATCCAGAGTGCACTGTGGTATTACGCGTCTCACAAAGTTCATAAAAGAAGAATTTACAGAGAACCCACATTTGGAGAATGTGATTATAAGTCAGGCTTGAATGCCTTGAAGCCTTAGCAATGTTAGTTGGTCCAAGTACTGCAAGCTGTTTGATTCCTTTTCCAAAGCCCACCGTCTGGTACTTCATTGCAAATAAACCCCCAGTAAAGGACTATGGAATGTGTTGCATTATTACAGTAGATGTAGGATTATGGAAAATTAATTTTTACCTCCGCCAAGGAGGTTATGTTTTCATCGGGGTTTGTTTGTCTGATTGTCTGTCTGTCTGTCTGTCTGTCTGTCTGTCTGTTTGTCTGTCTGTCTGATAGCAAGATAACATTTTCTTTCTGTGTCTGTTTTTTAGCCACCCAAGGTGTGGCTGTTGTAGATACATCTGAAAGTAGAGAGAGCGTCTTCGTTTTTTTCCCTTCCTCAATGTTGCCCAATCTTTCTCACATGGGATTTGCGGGGGACACAAACCACTGTTGTGAAATTGTATTGAAGGTGAAGACAGTCAGTGATTGTGCACACCATGGGGCAATTGCTCTGTCACTATAGTTTGGAGTTCAACACGGTTTTATTTAAACTGGAGTTGGAGTTGGCAGTTGGAGTTTAAAACCGTGTTAAACTCCAAACTAGCAACAGAGCAATTGTTTGAGTATGTTTATATTTACATTTCTGGGCAGATGCTTAAAAAAAAACAAAAAAAAGACACATTTCAAGGACCAAACCAGAGACACACCAGAGAGGTAGCTCACTTCTGCCCTCAGTATTCCCTAGAGAAACTCTGCACAGTGTTTCATCTTTGTTTGGGGAACAGGCTGCCCCCCAATTGATCTGTTACCAGTTTCCAGAGCCTGGGCTGCCCACAGAGACCAGGTGTTTTCACAGTGTACTCATGGGATGAGCAGCAGGCGGATCATGGAGGGATGTTTGCTGAATGTGACAAAAAAAAGTTACGAAAATTGCTTGAAATTGCGTTCGATCGTTGGCTGCTCCTTTAAGTGAAGCCTCTCTCTAAGTGAGGTCCCTCTCTCCTTAAGTGAGGCCTGTCTCTCTCTCTCTCTCTCTCTCTCTCTATCCATCTTCACTGTATCTATATGGTCAGAGAAAGAGGACAGTGTCTGAAAAGAGTTGCAGCTGTATCCCCGTGGAGAATGAGGGGAGAGAATGATGCCACTCCTTTAAGCACAAGGGATTACTCACTTGTTCTCAAAAACCTGAGTGAGCGTAGCATGGTGATGTTGTTTCCATGGAACCAGCCCTATTCAGCCATTCAGTTGTTCATTCATTCTTTCGCCCTGAGAAGTGGCACACTGGGGTAGGCTATGAGTCTTAGCTGTGCGGTTCAGACATAGCCCTCTTTGAGAGATGTTTTTGGAAAATGGGACCATTCACAGTGCCAGCCCATGTTCTGAATACGGCCGAGACTGTTAGCCAGGTCCATCATGAGATCCCCCATGGATTGGACATTGTGATAACACAATAACAGGGAATCAATGTGCTTCCCCCTCCTTTATGATAAATACAATGTCAGCATAGTTTGTCTTTATAAGGATTTTTTTCAAGGGCTCAGTTAAAATACCGTTGTGTACATACAAGGCATGAGAAAACCCCATCCCAAATGACAGGATTGTTTTGGTGAATATTCTCCCTGTATTGTAGGCGAACTGTATCGCTTGACACTGTGAGTGCATTGAGGGCATGTTGTGTGTTTGTTTGTTTGTTTTTGGCGGGTGCATTCTGCATCTTTGTGTGTGTATGTGTAACTTACACAAGTGTGTGCATTTGTGGGATTGTGCAGTCGCTCGTGTGTATATTTGTGCATGTGAGTGCGTATGCGGTGGTGGTGTCTTGCAGGAAGTCAGTCAACATATAATTAGACAAATGTAAGTACAGATACATTTTTAGCTAGGAATGCATTTAAATTTTGGATCTAACCCCCCCACCCCACCCCAACAAAAAATTTCCAATTGCTTGTTTGCCTCAGAGGGGGAAATGGTAGTTGGTCAAGGAAAACCTTTTGCCCATGGTCTTATGCCTTACGATGATAAATTATTCCTCACGTGGATCAGTCACTGCAAGAGCTACCGACCCTTTGCACGTTCACTGAGCTCTATTTGTCTTTAGTGAACTCTATTTCCAGTAGCAGACAGAGGTCTACTATGCTCTGAAAATGCCTTCTTATGGTCTGAAAAGAGAGAGAGCTAGAGAAAGGCCTCTATTAAAAGCTGAAGTTTGTCTTAAGAGGGCGGAGAGGGAACTCGTATTTTAAACAGGGGAGAAACCCTGTTGATGTGACTACTTTGGGACGCGCAAAAAGCCAACGCTTGTGGTCGTCCCGACGACTTGACCTCCGCCATTTCTTTTGGCCGCCGCAGGGTTTTGGTCGCCTCAGCGGCGTGGACAGACTCCGGGAATGTGTGGTCCGGGGACATAAAAAAATCTGTTCAATCCCAGGAGAAGGTTAAGTAAACAAGGATGTTTGCTCTGTGTCTGTCGTGTTAGCAAGGTGCCGTTGCCTCCTTGTTTTAGTGCAGCTCCTATCCACTCTTTCAGGATTGATCTTGCCATATGTGACTACCATATGTGAATTGGTGTCATCTTTCTACAGTATTTTAGGTATATTATGTGAATGATTTAATCTTTGAATAAATAAAATGTAAAGAATTAGCATCTTCTTTTGTTTTACTTTTGTGCTATGGTTGTGGACTTCCAAAACAGGACTGCTGTAGGGTCATTCATATGTGCAGGAGAATAGCTATCCTGTTGTTTTTAGGGCCATATGTAATAACATCACATATCTGAGATGGTCACATTTGAACCTCATAAGATAGCTTTAGGTTTGATGACAGCCTCAAGTCTTTTCCCATTATTGTTCATCTCATAATCCTGTAAACCCGGTGGCTGATCACTGCATGTCCAGACAGAGTCTTTTCATTTCCTGAACGACTTGAAAAGATGTTCATGGTCCAGCTGTTTGTGAGTGCCTTAACTTCTCTTACTTAAGGGTATTAAGCGGCAAATGTAAGCAGAGCTCACTGTAGTTTTTTCCATGTTTGGGGTAGACTACACTCTTGCTCCTCTGAATGCGGAGCAAATGAATAAATATGACCATATTGAGTTTTGGGGTCATGAATTCAATTAAAAGATGGAATTTATTTGATTCTCTGTGTGCACAAAAAGTTAGTTTCTCCCAAACACCATTCACAAATTTCTCTGTGTAGTCTTAGTCATGGAATCTAAACCTTAGCCTAATCCTAAATTGCCTGATTTCATTGTATGGACACATCAACGCAGTAAAGTAGGCTATTTGAGATTATTCTATAGTCTTGTTCAGTGACATAGGAAGAATGACTCGACATAACAGCATTTTGTAACATTGCACAGTAGTGCAGCCTGAAATATAAAACACCATGCAGTCTTTTCCTTTCCAAGTCTAATTGACGTTCTCTCATCTCGTAATAACTTAAGGCCAGTCGGCAGCTCCCAAACTGCTTGATCCCGAGTCGTAAAATGCTAATACAAAACATGTTTTTCGCCACGAGTCGTTTGGTTAGACTGACACGGTCGCGGTGATCAAAAACAGAAGTGAAGAAAGCAGGCAGTTTTGGCCGCGTGAATCCTGTCAGAAAGAAATCAGCTTTTAGGTGAAATTATCAAAGCAATTTCCGCTGAATGGTAACCTTGAACCGGGAACCCCGAACCGGTAACCCCAGTGACCTACAGCCAAGTCTGTCCCCATGACGACAAACGGAAGCCACTTCCACCCAGCTTTTCCGTCGGTTGAATCAATTCCAACCACTTGTTGCTCTGTGCTATGCAATGGCACATATTAGCTAGCTATATTGAGAGTAAATGACATGCTGTCAGCAAAGCCACAGGCCTGAGCTGAAACTCACCACAAATGCTTTCTCTGGCTTTGATGGTGTTGCCGATGACCACCAAAGGGGATTTATATATTTCTGTTTATATATTTCTGATGATGATGATTGGATGAAGGTATTTCGGGACGACGACGACGACGCCACATTTCCGAAACTGAATAGCTTGACTGTGTGATGATGACTCATGCCCAAAGAAACAGACAATCTGTTGCATTGTATCACTCATGTGTCTGTGGACACCGATTAACACACACACACACACACACACACACACACACACACACACACACACACACACAGACACACACACAGACACACACACACACACACACAGACACACACACTCACAGACAGACAGACAGACGGACACACACACACACACACACACACACACACACACACACACACACTAATGTCCAATCCAACCTCTGCAGTGACCGCATGAAATCAGACTTGACACTCAGGCCCCCCTTGACCTCATGCATCCTGGTTCCGATGTGGTAGGGAAGGGCCTCTGAGTAGAACCAGCTGCCCCTGTTTTGGCTGCCGCGGTGGGGAAGAGGAGGTTTTTGGCGCAGTGGCGAGTGGTTTGCGTATTCTATATTTGCCCCGACCATACAGAAAGCTCCACCCTCGACTATAGTCACTCAGTAAAACCTTCATCTCCTCTCAGCTTCTCTCTGTCTCTGTCTCTCTTTCGCTCAGCCTCTTGCTACCAGAGCTTATATGAATTCCCTCTCTCCGTAAAACTCCTGTCTTCTCTTTCCCAGCCTCTCTCTCTTTCACTGTCTCTCTCCCAAAGCATTCATACATTTACAAGTTCCAGTAAGAACCCCATCTCCTCTCACTCTCTCTCCCACAGCAATTATGACTTCCCTGGCTCTGCTTATTAGTCTGATATAGGTCACCACACGCACAGCCACACGGGCATGTAGGTAAAATGTGTGGTTTTGACCTTGTGCAATGTTCAATTCAACGTCTAGAACCTTCTGAAACTCTGGTCGAACTGTTCCTGTATCCTCTAACAGGCAGTTTCGTAGCAGCACTGCGGTGAGTGGGCTAGGAGTCTTCAGACCTCCTAAGGCTACACAGCAGGTAGCCCTGGCCTGCTGATGTGGAGGTGTTAAGAGCAGATTTGCATGTGAACACACTCGTTTAAATATGTGTGTGTGGTATGTGTATGTGTGTGTGTGTGTGTGTGTGTGTGTGTGTGTGTTTGTTTGTCTCCACTGCTCTGAGATTATACCCTAGCAGGCTGACTAAAAGAGAGGGTGTGGTTGCGTGGGGCAGGATGACTTTGGGACCACGGACGCAAATGTAAAGTGGGGTGGCGATGGTGGGGGTGGGGCACCGGGGGTGAAATTGCTACTCTGGAGCTTTGTTGAGAGTTTTAAAATAGTTGCGTGACTGTGTGCGCTGCAGTAAACATGATCGGTCGGGAAGCAGCTGCAGCAGCAGCAGTAGCCCTCTTCCTCGAAAGGCACGATGGCCGCCGGGCCGGTGGCGGACCACAAGCACATGGTGCCGAGACCAGGCACACAGGCGGGAAAAGACACTCGGATTTAGACAAAAGGGGGGAAATAACAACAACAACGGCGGAGGATTGTTGTCAAACTGCACCACTAGACCAAGCTGGCAAGGAAGCGTCTCAATCAAGCTGCCATTCTTGGTTTTCTACGAAGCGAAGATGTGACATTAAAATGGCCAGCCTCTGAAAAATACTAAGAACACGGATTACTAGATGGGTACTGAAAAAGAACATTCTTTCCTCAAATTAAGGCGGTTAAGCTTCTTCTTTATACAATGGTTAGAGTGGTATATTTTTGGGCTAGGCAAACAAGTGCCCAGTAGCGTACCCTTTAGCATATGAAAACACAGTCATGAAAAGGCAATTGTCCATTAAAATGTTACATATTACTCTTGCCCATTCCCTAACCACCCACACATTCACTCATTCGCTCAACTGCAAACACACGCACACGCACACACACACATGAGCGCACACACACACACACACACACACACACACACATATATATGTGTGTGTAAGACATCCATCCATCACTCAGGAAACTGATTTTTTGAGCAGGGCAGTGGCAAATATTACAGCCTTTTGGCATCCATAAAATGACTCACTCAATTTAATCACAAGTAGACATCAGCAATATTTAATTTCATAAGCAATGAAATCCAGATGCGTCAAAACTGTGACCTCATAAAAGAAAAAAAAAAAAAGAAAAAAAATGAAGGCAGAATGTGTAAATTGATGTATGTAGAGAAGAGAAACAGTAGCGCTACACTGCAGACGAACAAGAAAGGCAAGAGAGAAACAGTCTCCAGTCTCTTCTAATCGTTTGCCAGGAGACATCTGTCAACAGGGACAAACAGGAGATAAATGTCACACGCTTCTGCAAGCCAGCTGCAGAAAGAATGTCAGAGGAGCACTCGGTGGAGTTGTAAACATCTGTTGTTACAGGGGAGGAGAGACCCCCATATGGACCTGCGGCTCTCACCAGCCACCTCAGTCGTAGAACACACACACACAAACACACACACACACATAAACACACACACACACACACACACACACACACACATCTCTGTCCTAAAGGAGTGTTTTCAATGAACTACACATTAACCATTCCTTAGTGTTGGTCAAGCTGTGTGTTTAAGCGTGCTTGTGATTTTGTGTGTGTGTGAGAGAGAGAGTGAGAGAGATAGAGAGAGAGAGAGAGAGAGAGAGAGAGAGAGAGAGAGAATTCATGTCTGTGTGTAAGTGTCAAACAGCGGCAAGGCAACTCCCGACATATATGGCAAGATGGAAGGATAAATCCTGATATCCCTTATTCATCTTTGAAAAAAATGGCACTTTTGTATAAAGGTTGCACTTTTGCACGTTGCTTTCGGCCTAAAAGCAGCTTGTCTCCACCGAATCTCCACGTCACTTAAGAACACTTTGGCCCTCGAATGCTCATATCCAAAAAAGATATATGCACCGCTTTGTTCTTTGTTTTTCTGATATGATAATGAGATCACTGAAAGATACCAGTCACCACAAGCCACATAGTCAATATCAATATCCTTAGACTACTCTGTAACAAAAATATCACTTAAATAAAGTTATGTTTCCCTCTTTCTTAAAATACCAAATACCCAGTACTCTTGTGTTCAGCGATTCTAATTTCAGCAATTATTCTTCAGACACAGTTACTTGATAAAACAATACAAAAAACATCAAACCATATCCCAAAATCTACCTCCTTACAGTTTTCAGATATGTTATACACAACACTGCATCAAGCATGTGTTGCTCTCAATAAATACCAAACAATTGTTAAATAACCTCAGCTAGGATAGCTTCAACTCCTTGAAGAAAAATAAAAAAAAAGGTTGTGTTTTATGAGAAATTCTTTTCCGCGATTAAACTGATGGACTTGTCCATTAGCATCTCTTTGCTCTCAGCAAATTTATACCCAAACAGTTTCATGGTGGGCCCACAGACCTTCTGCACAACCTGGGCTAGTTTGAACGGTATGCTAAATCTCCATTTCTCCACCTGCTCCGAGGAATTCTTCTGGGTGGAGTACACCCCGCTGACCTCCTTGGACGCCTGAGTGTTCTTCAGTATCCACTCTTTGACTTTGGACGTGAACGGGATGCCGGCGAACTGGTACATCTCGGTGGCCTTCCGCATGGGGAAGCGCGCGATGTCCTCGTAGCGCACTAGCATGTAGCGGTCGCGCAGCCACTCCGGCTGCTTCAGGCCCACCTCGGCGGAGAGGCGGATGTTGTCGCAGTTGCCCTTCAGCTTGCGGACCTCGTCGTCGTCGGCGGGCACCTCGCCGTCCACCGCCCAGCGCTTCCAGTTCTTGTACTTGGCGGCGAACGCCACCATCCGCGAGGCGAGCACGGCGCGCGGGTCGCGCACCAGCTGGATGAACTTGACGTCCAGCCGCGGGTCCTCGGCGAGCGGCCGCAGCGTCTCCAGCTGCCGGACGCGCACCGACTTGATGGCGCGGTGCTCCTTCCGCCGGCACGACTCGGACGCGGCGGTGAGGTTGAGCGGGCCGCAGCGGCGCGTTCGGCAGCGGTAGCGCTCGAACACGCCCTTGGCCACCGGCCCGCACACGGGCTCGTCGCACAGCGAGCTGCTGGACTCGCGGCGGAAGAGCGCCGGCGTGACGTGGTCGACCGGCGGCGGGTCGATGAAGCCCTCCAGCGGCGTGAAGTCGCACAGGAACAGCCCCTGGAGCACGTCGCGGTAGGCGGGCGCCGCCGCCGTGGCGTTGGTGCCGCCCGTCTCCAGGGTGAGCGCCCGCTCCACGTGCCACAGCGGCTCGAACAGGTAGAACATGTTGCCGCCCTGCTGGTTGAAGAACTCGCCCACGAAGGAGGAGCCCGTGCGCGTGGTGGCCAGCAGCAGGATGTGCTTCCTGCCCCACGACGGGAGGCGCTCGGGCTCCGCCTGCTCCGTGAAGTTCTCCAGGCGCCGCTTCATGTGCCGGGGCAGGCCGGGGTCCAGGCCGGGGAGCGGGAGCCGGGACTCATTGCGCGGCGACGCTCCCGCCGAGGCGACGACGCTGGCCTGAAGGGGAGTCTGGGGGGTCTGGCGGGGGGTGAGCTTGTCCGATACCCTACGGAACACACAGACGAGAATGTTACGACTGTGCTGGAACATAACAGCACAGCCTTACATTTCAGAATCAAGTGCAGGTTGTATAATGGTTTGTCGGTAACATAACCTGGGATGACCCCGATGAATCTCAATTGAGAAGCAGTCTGATGTTAGCTATGAGCATAACACTTCAGATCAACCACATCTCCAGTTTTTTGCTTGGCTGACTGTCACCACTCCAAATGAATATCAATTCTGCCACAATAGTAGATTCAACAGAAGCATTTAACACTCATGGCCATGTTTGAACATGCAGTTGGTGGGCTGTTAGTCTAGACATGATCGACCACAGAAAACAGCCTGCATCACTAAAACCAAGAACTGTTGAGTGACATTTCAAAGTCTTCGACCATAATGGGTGGGCTTACCGGGATATGATGTTGTTCTCCTTCTCGATGATGACGAGGGCCACAACAAACACAAAAAATATGGTGTATTTGATCCTCATTCTCGGACACACTTGGATACGTTTCCACATGCCACCAGGGGAGCAGATGAGCACTGAAACAGCCAGACTCTGCAGTGGCCTGACTGTTCCAGGGGTTCACTGGGTCATCCTTCTACCCATCACAAATGCCTCAATCTGCAAGACAAAAGCACAGGGGGGGGGCAAATGAGGCAGAAGGCTGGATAACGCTTAAAGCCTACCTTACACTGACAGACTTTGGCAAGATTTGGGAAAGATTCTTGAAAGATTGTAGTCTTTTCAGTAAAGCTTGAATGAGGGGCATTAGTTAAAAGACTACAGTCTTTCAAGAATATTTTCCCAAAGTCTTGTCAGTGTAAGGTAGGCTTTACTTGGATAGTCTGAGATAATCAGATTCAAATTCAAATCAGTTGATAAAATTGTTGTTGAACATTACATTATAGGCTCTTACATTACATTTGCCAGACGCTTTTTAACCAAAGCCACAACATGACTGAACATCACCTTAACCAAAACCATCCCCTAGCCTTAACCTTAACCACACAGTGTAGTTAATTAGGAGTGTATCAACAGATAGATAGTTTGTTGATGAACAGAACGTCTGTAGATAGTCTGAACTTGAAGGGAACTATCCAAGTTGAATGTGACCAAAGGCGGCATCAGCGGCACTACATCGCTGAGACATGCAGCCAGCACCAGCCAGGCTTACAGCACAGATTTCCCCAATCAGGCGGATTCTTGTCTTGGCCATATTGTGCCAAATCTGGCAGCAGAGCCCCCATATGGACATTGGTTACCATGTCTGCTTTCCCATCTGTCGCTGATAGATAGATCAAGACTATTAAGTTAACCTATCATGATAACATATTAGGCTAATGGTGATGTCCCTTGTGAGTTTCGTTGGTATATATCATGTTCCCTGTGATACAGTATGTAATTTGGCCCAATTCTGTTAAGGCAACGTGAAGAATTGTAACATTTCTGAGGGTTTTCTTTCCCCAACCAGTGGTGTCTTTTCCGAACAGATAGAAGCCAGCAATTGAAAAGGAGGGCCAGAAATGTCAACCACTGACAGTGCATAGCTTTCTAAGACTTTGTCATTAGGCAAGCCCACCTGAGCAGTTGTCATCCACCCTTCACATAACTATGCCAGCCTGTAATCAGTCTCAGTGAAAAGTGTCAAAGTGGAAATACCAGTGAAATTGCAACTCACTGCCGCCCCCCCCCTTCCATCCGGCCTCGGAGTCGGACACCACCTTATTCGGAGAGGCTGAACCCTTTTTTCCTTCGATTCTGGCTGTCTTTATGTGCTCAAGCTATATTTCAAGACACCCTGTGGGAGACAGCCGAGGTGCACTACATACCAGAGGTCTCAACAGGTCAGTGTCTGAGTCAACAGCACAGGGGCCGGATGAATGTCAGTGCTATCTGATGGATCGCTCCAGGGCCCCTTCTATCTGCCGAAGCCTCCGCAGTGGTCCAGGGGGAAGCCCACCCATTATGCCATGGGACCCCCCCCCCCCCCCCCCCCCCCCCCCCGCCTGGAAAGACCCGGGCCATTCACCCTCCATGTCTACCCCCCCTATCGCTAAGCTAACGTTGATAATAAAGACAGAATAGCACACAGTACTACCAGATAACACTGAAGACTGAAGTTAAGGCCGCCATAAAAAGAAACACTATCAACCGCCACTGAGTGGCTCCTGTTCTGCTGAACAAGTGTTGGGTCAAATTACACAGGATTCCATCTGTACGTGGCGTGGTGGAGCAGCAGTGATGTCCCCAACTGACAATCGGTCGACCCGTGTTCCATTCCTGTCGTTGTGAGTCAGCGTTGCGTTGAATAAAAGCGTCTGTTAAATATCAGTCAACTTTAACTTTTAACGTTAACAATGTGTCGCCTGTATCTCTAGTACTCCGTTTTGAGGGGTTAAACAGTTACATAAGATCCTGGCAAGAGTGTGGCATTTGTGTTGGCTCCTTGGATTCTCCAGAGAATTCACCTACATACAGTAAAATGTGGCCTGAATAATTACACTACAATTACATGGCTTAGAGATTAAGTGTGTTTGTTCGATCAAATACTTGTGGCCCTCCAGGTGCGAGGAGACAAAATGACTAATGGCGGAAAAGAATGTTTTAGTAAAGCGAAAAGAGGCTCTCCATCTTCTGGCCCGGCGACTGAGAGGAGGCCGAGAGACGCAGCTGGACAGCTGGAAACCCGACACCTGTCAGCGTGTTAAAGAGCGGCCTTTCGAGTGTGAGCAGGACATGCGCCATCTGCTCCGCAATCTCAGCTGTGGCTAAGGAGGCAAGATTCAACCTCCTTTTCCAAACACTCCAATCCCAAACCCATCCCCCCCACCACCCACCCCCCCAATCTGGAGGCAAACTGTCTGGGAAACTCGAAAGCGACTCCACTTCAAGCCCTCAGGCATTTTTGGTTGGTAGCCACCCATTCACTTTTGCCTAGTCTCTCCTAGTCAAAGTCATTAAGATGCGTGTTAATGAAGCTTACCGTAATTTCCTGACTATTAGCCGCGGCTCATACATTGATTTTGCAAAATTTCTTCAGCTATGAGGTTCATACAGGGGGCAGTTAATATGGTGTTAATATGGTTGTGTTTCTTTTAACTTGCATAAAATATTGTCCTGCGGCTTATATGCAGGAAATTACTGTATCCTTAGCCTACATTGGTGATCCAAGACTCTACTGTCCTCCCAAAGCAGAGAGAGCACCCAGGGCTTATTAACAATACCCTGACATTATGTGTTTATCCAAAATCACCTTTATCCAACGTACAAATCACAATAGCACAGGAAATGAAAGCTTGTACTACATTAAGACTGGCATGGTTTGTTTATGTTTAGGTTCCCTCGGGAGTCCTCAAATTAGTGATAACAACAACTGCTGAGACATTTGGATGAAAACAAAAACAAACATTCTCTCGTGACAGACAACAACAGGTTTCCTTGTTCCCTTTTTTTTGCCTAGGAAGGGACGACGACTGCGTGAAGAATGAGGACAGTAAGCTCAGCAGGAGACCAACCAAGAGGGAACACAGACATCGCTTAACAGAAACAGCACCTGTCTGCCTAGAGCCCACTGGTGCAATAAGGATGAAACGTCTGATTCAGCTAAGATCTGGCAGAATGGGACCCATTAGCTGAAAACACAGGTCAAGGTAGAATGCCATTCATTTATACGCTTTGAATTTCTATCCACATTTGCAATTAGCGTGAACTGGAGACACATACTCTTGTTCAGTAGTTAACTACATTTTCCAAAAATGTCCTCTCTAAAGAAAGAGGCTTACTGTTTCAGGGCAGAAAACTCATAATGGCTTATAAGGTCAACTTTTAATTTTGATCCTTTTGTCCCGCCTTTCCCTCTCCAGTTAATTATTCCAGTTGGTAGTGAGCGATGATACACCATCATGGATTTTAAATATTTTGAGAATTCTACATGGAGACGAAATTAACTCAAAATTATCATACATCACATAGACACATCACGAGAAACTACCCAGCTACCCAGACGGAAGAGAAAAACAGGATATGGTAGGAGATGATAACATCATATAAACAACATACTATAAAGGATGCACTGCATCTGAAGATATCAGTTGTTCTAAATTGAGGAAACAAAATTGCAGTAACAAGAACACAGTGTACCATGAACACAAATGTTTAACAAGTGTTGCAGTCAGACAGGCAAAGAACATTCTCTCGCTAACAGACCAGATGTGATTCTGTTTTCTGCAACAGAGCTTCACAGAAACAGCTCATCAGATCAGACTAAATCAATTGTGATCACTTCATTGCATCCTCCTACTGTGCATAACATACATCATAAGGTTTCAACAAAGCCATAATCTCAAGGCAAATCTCCCGGATGAAAATAATTGGAAAAAGTTCAGATAAGAAACCCTTTGACACAATGTATTTTGTATAGCAGTGAGACCCCACACAAAGAGCACGAGAGGACACGAGTAATCCAGGAAAGACTTCTGGCTGAATTAAACTAATGAAGCGCATGACTTTATTATTCCCCTAATTACTGAAATCGGCATTTACAATAGATCATATGCATGTTTCCAAAACAACTCAAATGCCAGGATCTATACTAACATGTACATTGTACATACATACATAATTACATGTGGGCCCGTCTAAGATAGCCTACCTTCAAGTTTATGTCTGTTCCATGTTGCAAAACTATAGGTGATTTAGTCACTCTGAAGCCATGGCAGTACTTGGTAGGTTTTCAATCTTCTACCCATTGCTCATGCTGGCAATTGTGCCAGTTAATTACCACAATCCCTCAACCACCATGAGTTTAAATATACTATATAAATATGTCGCCTACACTGTAAAAGTAAAACCCTCACCAGCCTTATTCTGGCGTGGTCCAAGTCCAACTGAGGACAAGGCTGAGGGTTGTGCCCCACAAGCCTCTTTTAGATCTACAGTACCACTGCTGTGGAGTTATAGCCTTGGCTTCTCATGAGACAATACTAACTGACTAACTATTTTTATTTATAGTCCCATCTCAAGCCCGAATAGACCAGGATGCTTAACTCCTTCCTTCCCTTCTAACAGATAACTAATTTCCTGTTATCACTAGGCCTTGGGGAGTATGGGAGGGGGGAGAGGTGACACAGAAGAGCATTGGCTGCTTAGAAGGTCAAAAATAAAGTGTTTGCCAGAGATAGAACGAGAGAAGAAGGGAAGCAAGCCCACTTTATCAATCTCACAGAGAGGAGGTATTTTGTTGGCATGTGAGACAACACTGTGGTTCTGGCTGGTTCCCATTGATATTGGGCAACAATTTATTTTCGTCATCATCTTATCATCAGTAAACAGACATATCATAATGATCATCCAATCAGATTAAATCGAACTGGTTACTGTTAAGCAGTAGAGACATTATCAGCTTTGGCTTAGGGCTAGGTTTAATTAAGCTTTGTGTAGGCTACAACCCCTAATCAGAAAAAGTTGGGACGTTGTGTTAACTGCAAATAAAAACAGAATAGATCATCTGTAAATCTCGTAAATCCATATTTAGCTGCAAAAAGGACATAGACAACATGTTGAGAATGACAAATTTGACTATTTCATGGGAAATATTGGTTCATTTTGAATTTGATGCCAACAACACGTTTAAAAAAGAAAAGTTAAAGGGGGACCAAAATGCTTGAAAATGTTGCAGATGACAAAATGAGTATT
This sequence comes from Sardina pilchardus, assembly GCF_963854185.1. Classification (NCBI taxonomy): domain Eukaryota; kingdom Metazoa; phylum Chordata; class Actinopteri; order Clupeiformes; family Clupeidae; genus Sardina; species Sardina pilchardus. The sequence goes on along the minus strand of NC_085015.1, from coordinate 9,311,240 downwards.
TTGCAACTAACTAGCAACATGATTGGGTATAAAAAGAGCATTAAAGAGCATGACAGAGAGGCAGAGTCTCTCTGAAGTAAAGATGTGGAGGTATTCAAATGATGATGGAAAAACAAGAAATTGCGAATAATTTGGGGGATTTCATCCTCTACAGTTCATAATATCATTACAATATTCAGAAAATCCAGAGAAATCTTTGCAAACAAGGGACAGAGCTGAAAAACAATATTGGATGCCCACGGTCTTCTTGACCTCAGATGGCATTGCATTAAAAACCAAACTTGTTTCTGTAAAGAAAATCACTGTATGGGCTCAGGGTTAACTTCCGATAACCATTGTCTTATTTAGGAAACCATGGACTCCTCTGGGCTAAAGAGAAGAGGATCTATCCAACTACGTATCTGACTTGCTGAAGCGCTCAGTTCAATACCCAGCATGATGGTGTGGGGGAAGGAGGGGAAGGTTGGCCCACTGCCCTGCATGGAGCCAGCCAGGGCCGAGGGCGTGTGGGGCACCCTCAGGCGGCTGTAGGGGGGGTAGGGAGCCCTGGATGGGGTGGGGCAGGGGGCTGCGCAGGGAGGCCGTGCTGGAGCCGATGGCCGAGAGGGACTGGGGGTGCTGGTGTGGGGATACATTAGTGCCAATGGCATGGGCCTCTTGCACATCTGGCAAGGCACATTCAATTCTGAATGATACAGGTTTTGAGCAACATATACTGCCACCCAGACCGTGTCTTTTTCAGGGGAAAGCTTGAATATTTCAGGAAAATGATGCCCAAATTAATTCTGCACATTACAAATCCCACACAATATTCCTCCATCGAGGAAGAGCCCAGGTGCTAAAAGGGCCGGTCAGCAGTCCAGACCTGTCAAATTAGGTGCATCATGGAATGAAAAACATTGGACCCCAGACTGTCGAGCAACTGAAATCCTCTATCGGGCAACAGTGGGACAACATTTTATTCTCAAGTCAAAACTAGCTCAGATCCTAAACATTCAGAGAATGTTGTTAAATGAAGAAGTGAAGCAGCACAGTGGTAGACATGCCCCTGGCACTACTTTTCTGAAACGTCTTGCTGGCATCAAATTCAAAATCGACATAATTGAAAGTCAATTTCCTTTTTTTTCAACATTTGATATGTTGTCTGTCCTTTTTGCAGCTCAATGGGTTTACAATATAGGCATATCATGATCACAATCTGTTTTTATATGCATTTTACACAACATCCCAACTTTTTCTGATTTGTGGTTATAGTTCTGGAAAGTACCGACTTGTCAAACCTCAAAGTATGGTGGGTTGGTAAACATGTTGAGCCTGGAGGGTACTCATTCCTTCAAATTTTAAATAGTCTTTTAAAAATAGCATGGCTGCGATCTTAGAAATTATGTGTAGAGAGGCAGCAATTATATATCAAGGTAGGCCTAGGCCTATGTCTACTTTGTTGGGGTGGAAAAGGACCCACGCGCATTTGTCAGGCGACAATATGAGGAGTGAATAATGCTCCACACAACGTGTAGTGTCAGGCCTACTTTATTACAAGGCACCCTTTCGAAATGTGTCACATTCCTTCCTTAAACTCTCAATACCGGACTGACCCCATGCTGTCACATCAGTCATTACAGGTGTGACCGTGTGAGTGACAGACAAGCAGCGTAAACCCAGATGTGCGTCTTTACTCTAACCCTAATTTCATCAAACGCTTCCACGACAGCCATCAGACATAGCACTCAAATCCCCCAGGCGACGATGACCGTGAGCTTGAAGCGGACACACCAAGGGTTGCTCAAACCAGCTTGCATCATCGGGTACTGATTTAAAACAGCGTTTTTACGCGCTGCCTGCCTTTTACATGACACCGAATCATCTCTGCAAATAATAATTTGATGGCAGAAGTTACTCCTTTAACCCCTTACTGATACAGGCGAGTCAATCTCCGTTTATCTGAGGTTCGTCTTCATTCTCGGCATCATATAGCGTTTCTATAGGCTAAGCTATAGCTTATAGATTGCATTCACCTCAATTAGCCTATATCCATTGTGACATTGGGCTACTTGGATTTGCAGTAGCTAACCTATACGTGGCTAACGGTATAATCCCTCAAATGAATAGTCTAAGGTGTTAGAGAAATCTATTGGAGACAGTGCATGAAGGTACAAAACAAGTGCTACTTTACCATTGGTAGTCGCATCGCTCGATGGCTTACAGCAGGTCCCGACGCATCCTGCATGGTCTAAAGCAGCAAATAGGGAAAAAGCACGCTTGCTGCACTTCTGATTATCCCAAAGTTTCTACTACGACTGCTAAACCATTGTGTATATTCTAACTAACAGGATCTGCCATTACTTTTTACCGATAATAAGCTTACAGTCTTCTTGAGCGCAAACAACAAAGGACGCAACGTTGTCCATATAATAGCCTTAACCAATACAAACAAGATATATAGCCCAACACTACAGGCTTCACAGGGATGTCCGAGTTAAAGTTAGAAAGGACTGATTGCGAATAGGTAAAATTATATTCTTAATTTTCATCACGCTGTTGTGAAGCAGGAAAAATATCCCCAGAAAAACTTAGAATTCAATTATTCCCAGTGCGCTGCGCAACCTTCAATAAGGCAATCTGCCGCTCTTCCTAACTGAATTCGGTCAGACAACGTATCACGTGGTGCATTGGTAGCGCTCTCCCGTGTCCCCTCCCCCCGTGAATCGGCGCTCAATAAGCACAAGGACCCCACTGTTACCGACAAGGTGTAGTGCAGTACACTATCCTACTGTATGCCAGCTGAGAGAGCCATTCAACAATTACTCAGTTGGGTCTATTTCCACGATGAATTATGAGAGTGAATTATTTCTGTAGTCTATAGGCCTACCTCTGCCAGTCCCTAAAGATAATTGTATGTTAACTGTGATAATCTACGAGGCATTTTAATATATTGTAACACAATTGTTAGCTACAATGCATACAAGCATTAGCAGGAAAGGCCAGATCCCCATGTTAGTCCAAGATAGGGAGAAATGACATTCAATGTGTAATACGCCCATGGACCATCATAAGAAGGTCTCTCAAATGATAGCATTTTGTTAATTATTTAAGGAAATGTATGGTGTAAATATTGTGTCAAGGGACCCTAGGCACCCCAGGACACAACACAGGGCAGCCCAATGACGGCCAGTTGGAGTAGAACTACACAGCCCTCATCTAGTTTTAGTGGCTCTATTACGCCCCCTGGAGGCATTGTAGGAGCGTCTTGAAAGTTGCCTTCTTGCTGTTCCATGGGTCAAAATGAATAACCCACCACGTACAGTAACTGACAATGCCAAATTCAAACACTGTGTTATCACTTAGAACTAGCTAATCTCATCACAATAGACAATCATCTCAGTACAGTACATCTCAGTACAAGCAGTGCACGAGTGGTCTTACCTGATGTTGCACCACAAAGTACATTATCTTGAATTGAAATATATTGTCATTTAGAATTATGTGTGACACTTGAATTGCGTCTGTAAGAGCCACACTTTTGCAGGAGTTCTGACACAAACCAAGCTGAGACAGGGGAAGTATTTAGTTTGTTTATTTTACTTGTAATGACGGCAGCAGCGTAATTGCAGAATTTTCCAGGGTGTGTGTGGGTCTCTCACGGGAAAATACAGGTTGAAGAATCTCCCCACAGGGAAGTGTGTGTCTGCCTGATTTGAGAGAGAGACACACACACACACACACACACACACACACACACACACACAAACACACACACTGAAAAGCAATGTGCATTCAGCATTATTCTAATAAGCTGTGCTTTTTTTACTTAGCTTAGTCAAGTCAAGTCAAGTCAAGTTTGCACTATATTAGCAAAAGTATTGGGTCGCCTGCCTTGACTCACATGTGAACTTCAATTACATCCCATTCTTAATCCATAGGATTTAATATGACGTCGGTCCACTCTTTGCAGCTATAACAGCTTCAACTCTTCTGGGAAGGCTTTCCACAAGGTTTAAGAGTGTGTTTATGGGGATTATTGACCATTCTTTTAGAAGCGCATTTGTGAAGTTGGTTGCACACTGATGTTGGACAAGGACACTGGCTCTCAGTCTCCGCTCTAATTCATCCCAAAGGTGTTCTATTGGGTTGAGGTCGGGACTCTGTGTAGGCCAGTCAAGTTCATCCACACCAAACTCTGTCATCCATGTGTTTGTGGGCCTTGCTTTGTGCACTGGTGCACAGTCATGTTGGAACATTTCATATGTGAGTCAAGGAAAGTGACCCAATACTTTTGCCAATATAGTGTATTATTTCTATAGCACATTTCATACACAGAGATCATTTAATGTGCTTTACATAAACTATACCAAACAGTAGCTAGTCTGTTTATCTTCAAATTAATTTAGATGATACAAGGTAAAAGAAAGACAACACCAACCCATCACTCCCCACCAGCTGCACTCTTGTAGTCTATGGTCAGGTGTTGCAAATATGCGAGAACAGCTTGGCAAACATGACTGCAGTGATTTCCCGCATATAAACTGCATTGTGTATGAGCCGCAGCACAGTGTTTTACACAAGTTTAAAGAAACAAAACCATATTAACACCATATTAACTGCCCCCCTGTATTAACCTCATAGCGGAAGAAATCTTTCAAAAATCAATGTATAAGCTGCGGCTAATAGTCGGGAAATTACAGTAGGCAAAATATCAGTTTGTAAATTCCCCAGCTTTGTCAGATCCTGCTCGGCAGTGGTTGGTGATGGCAGCCTATAGTTGGCTGATAGCTAAGCAGTTCTCGGATCTTGACCCAGTTCAAACCAAGGGCCTTGTTTATAAAATGTGCTTTGATGCCCAGCCACATGCGGGGCTTCCTCACATTGTTGAAAATGAAAAAAAAAGACATTACAAGTCGATAATAGCGAGTATTTACCACGAGCTGGTGTGTGGTGAGCATTCTGTTGCATAGTGTAAAGCGCTGTGCATCACCCAGGTGTGTGCTACACATTGGTGGTAGTTTGTCAGGTTCCCCCTTCCCTGTGAAGCGTTCTCAAGAGTGTTGAGGAAAGCGCTAAAATGTAATATATAAATGTAACGTTGTTGTTTCCAGCTCTGCAGCCCAGCTCAGCTCTCATATGTGAATGTAGGCTATCTATGGCCTATATAATATAGAAGACTTTTGTTATCTATCCACCTCAAAGCCATAGAGGTTCTCCTCTGAGAGCAGGGCCTCGCTTATTTAGAGTTGTAGTCATGTTGCGCAGGGAGCTGCAGTGTGCACCTGTTTGCTCTATGACTGGAGGAGATGTAAACAATACATGGCAAGGATAATGTTAAAGATAAAGATAGAATAAGGTAGAGCATGACATTATCAATAAAGGACACTGTCTTGGCCTCTGGACATTCTTCACAGAAACAATCTCAAAGATATTAGCTTGAATCTCTACATATGAAGTCGAGCACTGAGAACATTGTTTGTGTACACAGAGTATAAAAAGAAACGTTTTGAACCAATCAAACTTTGCAACCCCCCCCCCCCTCCCCCCTCCCCCCTCCCCCCTCCTTTACTTTACTTTACTTTACAACTTGTATCAAGTTGATTTGGAGCTTTTATCCTTATCACTGTTCCTTGTCCAAGTTTATAAGCGGCTTGTTACAACTATACACCAAATTCATAACAGTCAGGTCTAATGTTTTAAACGATTGCATTAATGACATTAATTGATCTTCAATTAGTTAATTCAATGCTATGTGTTTTGTAAACACATATATGCCAAAAGTAAATTAGTAGTGGACTCACCCCACAGATATGGAAGATAAACTCAGCCTTCACTTTCAGCGCTACGCACAGAAAGTGGTCGTGGTGGTGTTGGGATGGGGGGTAGGGGGAGGGTAGAGATTTCCCAGCATGCACCGCAGATTTCTCCCACTGCAACATTTAAATGTAATGTTTGCAAAACATTTATACACTTAAGATTTTTATGATAAAAAAAAAGTCAACATAATAAAGTCAATATACTTACATTAATTTATATAATTTTGCAACCCTGACTGCGAATTGTAGGCTCCGTTCTATGATACTGGAACAGAAAATTTCAAGGGTCTATACACTCTGGGTTCTCTTCAGATCGTATAAATCTTTCGCCTTTTACTAAAGATTCCCGTGGAGAGGACCATTATGAGTTTAAGCTAATTTTTTGATGCCCTGCCATGCGTAGGGCTTCCTAATACTGTTAAAAATAAAAAAAAAATGTTACGATATACCATATTACAGTCAGCAAAAACAAGTATTTACCACAAGGTGGTGTGTGGTGAGCATTCTGTTGCATAATGTACTGTATATATATGGCAAAGAAAAATTAGTAGTGGACTCACCCCCTTTACAAAAGAAGTAGCCTAAATGATAGTCCTATATTACTAACCACTCATAAGTCGAAGGTAGGGTATTTCGGAGAAAACAGATATGGAAGAAAAACTAAGCCTTTACTTTCAACGTTATGCACAGAAAGTGGTGGTGGTGGTGTTGGTTAACCTGGGTGTTCCCATCCTGCCTTGCGCAGTGATTTGATTGACGCTGCTAAGGCAGTCTGGAAACTACCGCCCTAATTTTTGCCTGAGGTAGGGGACCAATCACAGAACAGAGGGAATAGCAAGACGATGATGAGCTATCAGGGGGTCAAGGCCGTGTAGATTAGCTTCGGCATGTTAGCAAGCGCCATTTTCAAGTATGGCGCCTCATGGAGCATTTAGAACCAGCTCCGTGCACGAAAATCTGTGTTGGGCGATATGTGCATTATCGCCACCCTTTGAACTGGAGGATGACTCTTTCTACAGAATGTCCAATAAAAATCAATGTAGGTCCATGCGTCATTTCCAGCTTTGGAACTTTGCGCACGGTCAGAGCCGACTAGCGCTGGATCGGAGCTCCAGTGTTCAATATAAAGTTGACTATGAATTGGCTGGATTTACTAGCCTAGCCTCTGTCATTAATTTGAATGGAGGGCGGGACTTAGTCACGGGGGGGGGGGGGGAGGGGTAAAGATTTCCCAGCATGCACTGCGGATTTCTCCCACTGCAACGTTTAAATGTTATGTTTGCAAAACATTTATACACTTAGCATTTTTATGCTCAAAAATTAAGTAAACATAATCTTTGCAAGAGGGACAATATACTTACTTTAATTTATATCATTTTGCAACCCTGACTGTGAATTGTAGGCTCCGTTCTATAATACTGGAACAGAAAGGTTCAAAGGTCAGTACACTCTGGGTTCTCTTCAGATCGTATAAATCTTTCGCCTTTTACTAAAGATTTCCGTGGAGAGGACCATTATGAGTTTTAACAAATTTTTTGATGCCCTGCCATGTGTGGGGCTTCCTAACATTGTTGAAAATTAATAAAAAAAACATTACAATATATCACACTACAGTCAATGAAAGCGAGTATTTACCACGAGGTGGTGAGCATTCTGTTGCATAATGTACTGTGTATGGCAAATAAAAATTAGTAGTGGACTCACCTCCTTTACAAAAGCAGTAGCCTAAATGATAGTCCTATATTACTAACCACTCATAAGTCGAAGGTAGGGTATTTCGGAGAAAACAGATATGGAAGAAAAACTCAGCCTTTACTTTCAGCTTTATGCACAGAAAGTGGTGGTGGTGGTGTTGGCAGAGACGGTTTATAAAGCGAGACAAGTCATATGAGGGTCAATTCCGGTTACCCTGTGACGTAGTGCCACTCCCATTTAGGAGGCAAACGGGAGGCAAACGGGAGAAATAAACCTTATCTCGGATTATGACCATTCCCTTAGCCCTACATTCAGCAATGCAAGTGAACCCATATTCTACAAGGCACACGTCTTTCTAACATTCCCACATTGAAATCGTATTTTCCAGCGTGATAAATACATAGCAAAGTAACTTTGTTCACGACCTGTCCCTCCTGACCTGACCTGTCTCCGCTAATTGCGCAGGCCACCTGTTATCAACGGCACACTGCTTCTGCTGCTTCTACACTGGTCTGAACCGATTACTCGTCACTGATCACGCCCAGATAGGAGGCGGAAGTGGGCACCATTTCATTCCATTGAAAACCCCCTTTATGACTCATCTTCCTTACTATATGATCTTTGGTGTTGGTTAACCTGGGTGTTCCCATCCTGCCTTGCGCAGTGATTTGATTGACGCTGCTAAGGCAGTCTGGAAACTACCGCCCTAATTTTTGCCTGAGATAGGGGACCAATCACAGAACAGAGGGAAAAGCAAGACGATGATGAGCTATCAGGGGGTCAAGGCCATGTAGATTAGCTTCGGCATGTTAGCAAGCGCCATTTTCGCCTCATGGAGCATTTAGAACCAGCTCCGTGCACGAAAATCCGTGTTGGGCACGAGCTCTCATGCGCGCACATGTTGGTGGACGGGTACCTACAGCCAATCATTACTCAGTGCAACACTCCACTGGACTCAGGTGTGCGTTCCCGAGCAACTTTTTCTTCTTGTTACGCAGCAAGCAAGGTACGCTAGCCAGGCTAGGTGTTGGTATGGGGGGGGGGGGGGGGTAAAGATTTCCCAGCATGCACGGCGGATTTCTCCCATTGCAACGTTTAAATGTTATGTTTGCAAAACATTTATACACTTAGCATTTTTATGCTCAAAAAAGAAGTAAACATAATCTTTGCAAGAGGGACAATATACTTACTTTAATTTATATCATTTTGCAACCCTGACTGTGAATTGTAGGCTCCGTTCTATAATACTGGAACAGGAGGATTCAATGGTCAGTACACTCTGGGTTCTCTTCAGATCGTATAAATCTTTCGCCTTTTACTAAAGATTTCCGTGGAGAAGACCATTATGAGTTTTATCTAATTTTTTGATGCCCTGCCATGAGTGGGGCTTCCTAATATTGTTGAAAATAACAAAATAAACATTACAATGTACCACATCACAGTTGATAAAAGTGAGAATTTATCACACAAGTGGTGTGTGGTGAGTGTTCTGTTGCATAATATAACCGCTGTGCATCACCCAGGTGTGTGCTACACATTGGTGGTTAGTTTGTGAGGTTCCCCCTTCCCTGTGAAGCCTTTTGAGGGTTGTGAAAAGCGCTAAAATGTAATATATAAATGTAAAGTTGTTGTTTCCATCTCTGCAGCCCCGCTCAGCTCTAATATGCGAATGTAGGCACACACCAGCTCGTGTTAAATACTTGCTATTATGGGCTGTATTGTAGTATATTGTGATGTTTTGTTTATTTTCAACAATGTTAGGAAGCCCCACACATGGCAGGGCATCAAAAAATTAGATAAAACTCATAATGGTCCTCTCCACGGAAATCTTTAGTAAAAGGCGAAAGATTTATACGATCTGAAGAGAACCCAGAGTGTACTGTCCTTTGAAAGTTCCTGTTCCGGTATTATTGAAAGGAACCTACAATTCACAGTCAGTGTTGCAAAATTATATAAATTAAAGTAGGCATATTGGCCCTCTTTCATAGATTATGTTCACTAATTTTTGAGCATAAAAATGCTAAGTAAATAAATGTCTTGCAAACATAACATTTAAACATTGCAGTAGGAGAAATCCACGATGCATGCTGGGAAATCTCTACCCCCCATCCCCCATCCAAACACCACCACGACCACTTTCTGAGCGTAACCAAAGATCATTAAGGGCGGAGCAAGATACTTCATGAGAAGCCACTTCCTGGAACCCGAATCGCAAGAGGGAAGAGGGGCAAAATCCCCCTTTATGCAGAGCTGTTCCGCCTCTGTTCCATTGAAGTCTATGGACATGACACGCATGACACCCCCCCTTTATGCAGAGGAAGTGATCCCCGTTTTGAGCCCATAGACATGAATTACGACGATGTATCTTGCTCCGCCTTAAGGATCTTTGGCGTAACGCTGACAGTAATGGCTGAGTTTTTCTTCCATATCTGTTTTCTCTGAAATACCTTACCTTCGATTTGTGAGTGGTTAGTAATATAGGACTATCATTTAGTAGGCGACTGCTTTTTAAAATGGGGTGAGTCCACTACCAATTTACTTTTGGCATATATGTGTTTACAAAACACATAGCATTGAATCAACTAATTAAAGATCAATTAATGTCATTAACGCAATCGTTTAAAACATTAGACCTGATGGTTATGAATTTGGTGTATCGATGTAACAAGCAGGCAGCTTATAAACTTGGACAAGGAACAGTGATAAGGATAAAAGCTCCAAATCAACTTGATACAAGTTGTAAAGTAAAGTAAAGGGGCGTTTGTAAAGTTTGAGTTGTTCAAAACTTTTATTTTTAGTAAACTACACAATGTTCTCAGTGCTTGAGTTCATATGTAGAGATTCAAGCTAATATCTTTGTGATTGTTTCTTTGATGAATGTCCAGTGGCCAAAACAGTGTCCTTTATTGATAAAGGCATGATTTACCTTATTCTATCTTTATCTTTAACATTATCCGTGTCATGTATTGTTTACATCTGTTCCAGTCATAGAGCAAACAGGTGCACACTGCAGCTCCCTGCGCAACGTGACTACAACTCTAAATAAGCGAGGCCCTGCTCTCAGAGGAGAACCTCTATGGCTTTGAGGTGGATAGATAACAAAAGTTATCTATATAGGCCATAGATAGCCTACATTCACATATTAGAGCTGAGTTGGGGCTGCAGAGCTGGAAACAACAGCAACGTTACATATAGCGCTTTTCTCAACACTCAAAGCGGTTCACAGGGAGCAAGCACTTTGAGATCACTGATGTAAAGTGCATTATAAATACAATTTATTATTATTATTATTATTATTATTATTATTAGCGAGGAACCTCACAAACTACCACCAATGTATAGCACACACCTAGGTGATGAAGAGCGCTTTACATTATGTAACAGAACACTCACCAGCTCATGTTGAATACTTGCCATCATGGACTGTGATGTGGTATGATGTAATGTTTTTATTTTTATTTTCAACAATGTTAGGAAGCCCCACACAAGGCAGGGCATCAAAAAATTTGTTAAAACTCATAATGGTCCTCTCCACGGAAATCTTTAGTAAAAGGCGAAAGATTTATACGATCTGAAGAGAACCCAGAATGTACTAACCTTTGATACTTCCTGTTCCGGTATTAGTGAATGGAGCCTACAATTCACAGCCAGGGTTGCAAAATTATATAAATCAAAGTAGGTATATTGGCCCTCTTTCATAGATTATGTTCACTTTTTTTTTAGCATAAAAATGCTAAGTGTATAAATGTTTTACAAACATAACATTTAAACGTTGCAGTGGGAGAAATCCGCGGTGCATGCTGGGATATCTACCCCCCCACCCCCCTTTCCAACACTTAGGCTTAGTTCACACTGGCAGTCGAAATCGGATGTCTTGCATATCCGATCAGAACCTGATCTATCTGACTGACTGTTCTCATTGCATATTGCAAGTGATCACATCCGATCTTGGCGTGCAATGCTCAGATCCGATATAAATTACACACACCTGGATTCATTAGGTAGAGTTGTACACAACCAAGTCGTCATGGATGAAAGTGGATTTATTTTTTTATATTTTCCAACTTATTATGCGTAGCCGCGGCGCAAATACCTCGTCACCCTCAACAAAAATTATGACTTGAGTCTGACGTTGGTTTTTGTTTTGCTGGTAGCCCTGGCGCACGCGCTGAATCAATCTCAATCAATCACTTCCGTCACTCAGAATTACGTTGCAATTGTTTGTCGCAGTGCAAATGACGAAAAGGGCACGGTGAAATCCTATTCAAGTGGTTTGACTGTTCAGATTGAGTCATATCCGATAGTAAGTGATATTGAAACCACCTCCGTATGTGGTGCGAATCAGCATTGGAAAAATCGCATTTCATGCGGTTTTGTGCCGTTCAGACTACCCAAAATTCAAGCTAGATACAATCCAGATAAGCAAAAAATCGGATTTCGACTGCCAGTGTGAACTAAGCCTTAGCCTGGCTAGTGCCTACCACTTCTCGAATGAGACGTGGTCTGGCAACCAGACGTTCATTTTCTCGTATTTGAAAAAAAATGCCCAGATCTGTTCATTGGGCGCCACGGATGTCTATCAAATGCGTCTGTGCATAGCTCATCATCGTCCTGCTTTCCCCTCTGTTCTGTGATTGGTCCCTTATTTCAGGCAAAAATGAAGGCAGAGTTTCCAGACTGCCTTAGCAACGTGAATCAAATCACAGTGCAATGCAGGATGGGAACACCCAGGCTAACCAGCACCACCACCACCACCACTTTCTGTGCGTAACGCTGCAAGTAAAGGCTGAGTTTTTCTTCCATATCTGTTTTCTCCGTAATACACTTTGAGGTGGATAGATAACAAAAGTGATCTATATTGGCTTATCTATATAACTTTTGTTATCTATCCACCTCAAAGCCATAGAGGTTCTCCTCTGAGAGCAGGGCCTCGCTTATTTAGAGTTGTAGGCTAGTCACGTGTTTGCTTTATGACTGGAGCAGATGTAAACAATACATGAGAAGGATAATGTTAAAGATAAAGATAGAATAAGGTAAAGCATGACATTATCAATAAAGGACACTGTTTTGGCCACTGGACATTCTTCAAAGAAACAATCACAAAGATATTAGCTTGAATCTCTATGAACTTGAGCACTGAGAACATTGTTTACTCAACAATAAAGGTTTATAAAATAAAAGTTTTGAACAACTCAAACTTTTCAACCCCCCCCTTTACAAAAGCAGTAGCCTACTATATGACAGTCCTATATTACTAAGCACTCACAAATCGAAGAGAGGGAATTTTGGAGAAAACAGATCATATGGAAGAAAAACTCAGCCTTTAGTTTCAGCGCTATGTGCACAGAAAGTGGTGGTGTTGGGATGGGGGTGGGGAGGTAGAGATTTCCCAGCATGCACCGCAGATTTCTCACACTGAAACGTTTAAATGTTGTTTGCAAAACATGTATACAGTTAGCATTTTTATGTTAAACAAAAAATAGTGAACATGATCTATGAAAGAGGGACAAAATACTTAGGCTACTTTAATTTATATAATTTTGCAACCCTGACTGTGAATTGTAGGCTCCATTCACTAATACCGGAACAAGTTCAGTTATTCGTTAGTACACTCTGGGTTCTCTTCAGATCGTATAAATCTTTCGCCTTTTACTAAAGATTTCCGTGGAGAGGACCATTATGAGTTTTAACTAATTTTTTGATGCCCTGCCTCGTGCGGGGCTTCCTAAAACTGTTGAAAAGAAATGACCAAAGACGTGGAAGCAGAAAGACTAGTCAATGCGGAAGCTTCGCTAAGTCTCGGACAGTGAGAGTCAGGACTGTAGTGCAGTGTAATGCAGGATAAGTCGTATTCAGCTTCACGTTAACTCTTGATATCATCCGTGTGAAAAGTTGGGTTGGACACAGCCCTTGTAAACACGTCGATTCCACTACGAAATGCAATGTTTGTTAATAAACGTATGTCAACTACGATAATTGCCAGTTAAACAGCAATACCAATTCGTAACGAAACATTACATGGTATTGTCGCGTAAACCATTGTTTATTAACATAGGTAGATGGAAGTTGAATGCAATCGTTTCTAAGACTGATTTCACGACATGCATTTGACAAAGCTGCAAATAAACAGTAGCCTACGTACGGTTAACATGTACTATTTATGGGCGCAGCCATCTTGAAAAATCGTACTAGTCGGCTACTCGCACTCGCGGTACCATGCGCGGTACGAACGAACTGACAAGTAGACTTGTTGGGCTAGCAACACGTTGACTCAATACACACATGACACAATGTTGGAAGATACAATAGTGCGCTTCATGCGATTCAGTTTCATGCAAAGGTCCTCTCAACAACTACAAAAAAAGCAATTCCTTAGTACTCATGATAATCCTGAGGAGGCTTAGACATTGCATTGTGTCCCCACAGGGAGGCGCTCGAGGCTAATGGAAGAAAGCGGTACACGGAATGTGTGTCATGCTTCTCTCACGCGTCATACACATTTAGGATAATATATTCTTGAATACACCTTTTTTTTAACAGGAGAAGAGCAGCAACAGTTAAGATATAGGCCAGCTTGCGTTGTGGCAAGGCCACCTTGGAATGGTGAACAAGGTGTTGTGTTCTCGGCACAAGGGGTCAGTAGGCCTACACTGGTTTTTAGGGAGACTCGCCTTGTGTAAATTGTGATTTGATTGTGAATAGTTTTATCTTTAGTCTTTTTATGAGTACAATTTAATTTATATCACTTATGTTTGTTCAGATGTGTATTTAAACATATGAAGAGTTCAGATGCAAAAGCCTCTAAATCCACTTTTGTCAAAAATGAGATAGTGATGGTGAGTGAGTGAATGTGGATTTAGAGGCTTTTGCATCTGAACCCTTCATATATTATTTCCAATAAACAGTGCTTCCTCTTTTTTTTGTAAACAGGACACTGACTTGTCAGTCAGTCCTCTTAGGGGCTTGGAGGAGCAATGCCCCCTTGTGATACATGGGTTTTGAAAAGCTCTGATGTGGGTGGAGGTGGCGGTGCAGAGTAAAGAACAAAGAACAGAGCCACCTTGAGTCGTCAGGCCTTCGCGTTGTCTTGCAAGGAAGACCGGTCTCACTCCTCAGCCTCCTACCAGGAATGGCTTTCTGGATCTCTAGGATGTAGGTGTACTGCTTCTGCTCCACCATGGTATGCACAATCTAGGTCTATGGTGGATTTTTTGTTGTTGTTGGACGATCTTTTGTACCTAGAGCGTAAGGGCAGTTTAATATGGTTTTACAAAATGTACAAAAAGTTGGGCAAAAAATAAAACAAAATGATATGCTGTTGAAAATACTCTTCATTTATATTATAGTACTTACACTTTGTGTCCATCCTTGTTTTGTGCAGGAATGCAATGATTGTGTTATAAGTCCTGTACACAAATGGTGTGTAGGACATGCGCTTTGCTGTGTACATTAGTATGTGATTTTGGAAACTTGCTGTGGTCTATGTTAGAATAACTATGTTCTCAACACATGCCTACGAGTCTGATGTAAGCCCTTCCTTATTCAATTCAAATTGAAATAAGGACCTCAGCTCGATATGTGAAGATGGTGTATGACAAATGCTTTAGGCCTACCATTTTGCACTTTAGCAAGGGAGAGTGAGAGTGACCTTAGATAGTCTTTATTAGCCTATTTGATACAAAAAAGGCAAACTTTACACTTTGTCTGACATTCATTTTGACATTTGAAATTGAAATATTCAGATAAAATAAAATATACAGTGGAAAGCATACATAAGCAGAAATAGCACCTACTTTCTCACTGCAAATACAGTTAAAAACATGGCAAATGCTAATATGAGAATATATGCTTACCTGAAGTTTATGAACGTGTTCACCAGGTTCAACCATCTCTTATCCAGTACGATTGCAGTTGCACCCGGTGAGCTGCTGAACCTGTAATCACATCATATTCGGACTGAGAAGAGTGCATTCATAGGGAACTGAGTTGTAGTTATATTCTATAGTCTTGTCCAGAATTCTGCAACAGGCTCTATGCAGTATGCATCTTGGATTCGGTAGAACAGTTTTAAAGAATTGGATTAAGGTTACAGTACCGGCTTTCCCACTGTGAATAATTTCTCGTGGTCCAAAACATTTCTGTATCTAGAGCAGAAAACAGACAATGGTTTCAATCATAGATATAACGTTAGAGTATTTTCAATGTCCTTCAAACCATAGCTGCTAGCAGCTAAAGTTAGCAACTGCTTGGAAACTTACCTCCACAGCCCACTGATGGTTTTGAAATTCAGAAGGATCAAGAACAATGTTACCGTCAACGAGAGTGAACTACGATACATTTTATAGAAGCCACAGAAGACATTAATTGTTTTTGAATTAAAATGGTAGCAGCTACACTTGTGTTTAACACACAACTCTAATTAACCATCATAACAATGAAGGAAGAGACAAGAGAGATCATCGACCGCAAAAATCAACAGGGCAGCGAGCGAAGTGATATTCAGTGTTGCCAGATTGGGTTAAAAAGAAGCCGAATTGGGCGGGCACCCCCAATCTGGCAACACTGGATATTATGCAAATTTGTGTCGGCTGAAGGTGACGTAGGAAGTAGACGGTTGACAGCAAATATCTTTGTAAAAACGTGAAAATCATTTTTGAAATAACAGGATATTTACATGCTATACCGTGATAATCTCACATAAGCAATGCGCCACGTAGCAGCTAGCCCTTTCAATGCTGGGCCGGGTTCATTGTTTAGCCTACATTGTGAGATTACAATAAATAACCAAAATACTTTTTTTTTGGTCTCTGTGGTATTTTATGCCATAATATACCCAAAAGATATATGACATATGTTGTGAAATGTGCACAATAAATGAGATTTGATGTGCCAAGGTGCAAACAAAATAACCTCCTGTCGAGTAGTGTCATGGAAAAATCTTTGTTGTCACTATAATATGACACAATAATCTTAGACACTTAACCCTTGTAAAGTGTTTGGGTCTGTGGGAACAGTTTTCAATGTCTGCTAAAAAAAAAATATGCTATTCATTTAATTCTTCAAACTCAAACTCATTGGCCTTAGCTCATTTTCTGTGAAGAACATGGAAAATAAAGCATTTTCAATGACAGCACACAGCAAAGTTTAAGCTCAAGTCTAAGCCTGAAAAGAAAGTCATTAAATTCAGTGAAAAGTAAAACTCCTTATCACAAAACCAGCTCTCATGATGTAATTTTCTTTATTTGGTGAAGACGTGGTTTGACAATGCCAGATGGCACCAGTTAAGAGTTATGAGGGAAAAAACAACAAATCAACTTATCAATGCCACAACAGTGATTGATCATAGACTACTTCAAAATAAGGCAGTCTCCTGACACTGAGACCCAACTGTGTTGAGTAATCTGAATTTCCTGAGTCGCTTCCAAATATGAGTTCTCCCGTAGCTTACCTTTATCAACTAATATAAATTACAATGGAATAAATTAGGAGGAAGAATGATCTTCACCAATTTCATACTGTACCAGATCAAATAAATCACAACAACAAACTGAATTTCCATTGAATCGAAATGGGTACAGACAGCAGCTTCTCCTCACACGCACCCTTGACCATAAATTGCACATGCTCTAAAAAAAAAAAAAAAAAAAAAAATTTTTAACTGGGAGATTCTCCCTTCATGTGTACAAATTGAAAACACTGGATTGAATTGATATAAAAATATATGTGTAACCAAGTCTACACACAATATATACAAAATGTTTTTTGTTTCTTTTTTTATGGGAAAGAAGTTGGAAACGCGCATTGTACTTTTACTGGAATGTCCGATTTTCAGTTTGAACTTTAACAACGTCGTGCTGCTCAAATCAATAGAAAAATAACAAGACATCTGAGTTAGCAGAGCTCTTGACCACATACTGTATAAAATCCAAATTCAGGCAGGCAGACTGGGATGTTTGACAAGCTCATTCAACATCATACCATGCATGTAAAAATACCACTATGCTATTTGCTACATTGAGTCATGCAACTGAATTTGGGTAAAACCTGGAATGCTTTCTTTTTTTCCTTTCTTCACAGAACATCAATAAGAGGAATACAGAAGAATACAGACAGTGTTTCCTTCAGAGGATAAAATACAAACATAGACACTTGTTTGCATTTTTTGGCAGATAAAACACGCTTGGCTGCAGCGAGCAACACTCCACCAAAGGGATTCAAGCATTCCATTTTCCTTGGGCAAAGGTGGGCAGAACCCAAGTCACCTCTGTAGTACAAAGCTGAGGGTGCTTTGTGTCCATTGGCTATCGTGGTCCCCTCACATGATTTGTTTTCCCTCCCTCAATGTATTTGGTCACAATTTCACTTTATAAATATAACAACAATGACGACACAGGTTTGTTTCTTTGTAGCACAAACATAAAAGGCAAGGCACTCCAAGGAGTGAGCCCCAGATTGGCAAGAACTTCGTCCTTCCCACAGGGTGTTCTCAAGGCTCTAAAGTCTCCTAGTCAGGCAGAAGGTGAAAATGTCTTTTTGGCAGCAAGAATGAAAATGTGCTTGGCACATATCCGTGCCACTAAGTCTTTGTATGAGTGTGAGTGTGTGTGTGTGTGTGTGTGTGTGTGTGTGTGTGTGTGTGTGTGTGTGTGTGAGAGTGTGTGAGTGTGTGTCTGTGTGTGTGTGTGCTCGCACATGAATCTATCTGCTTTTCACATGTTCTTCAGTCAGCTTGGTTGACCATATTCTTGTCCCTTGGATTCCCACTCCCATCAGATGGCCTTGACATCCAGAGGGGGCCCCTGCTGGACGCCCTGCCTCTGGGCCTTAATGCCCTGCAGGCGCCGCCCGTGTAGAGTGAAGCGGGACCAGGCTAGCAGCTGCAACAGGGCACAGGTGATGGGCACGAACACCAGCAAGTAGAAGCAACCCTGCCGCAGGGGCATGGAGGCCGTCGTCGGACCCGAGACAACCGTGACCGCCACCGCATCACTCAGAGGGTCCCGCTCAAAGATGTCATAGCCTGGGGAAGAGGGGGGGGGAGAGAGAGAGAGAGAGAGATAAAGAGAGAGAGAGAGAAAGAGAGAGAGAGAGAGAGAGAGAGAGAGAGAGAGAGAGAGAGAGAGAGAGAGAGAGAGAGAGAGAGAGAGAGAGAGAGGTGAAATACAAATACAAAAAGTACAAATACAATTACTAATGCTGTATGAATAAATGCACTAAATACATAAACTACTGGTCAAAAGTTTGGGGACACATAGAAATGTCCATTCCACTCCATTATAGACAGAATACCAGCTGGCATAACCTGGGTAATACCGTAATGACCGGACTCATTGTCATTCACATTCACATGAAATGTACCTAGCTGTGTACACTCACCTGTGTAGACACACAGTAGCCACGTGCCAATTAGAGGTGCAAATGTCTGTCCGGGCTTGGTCACCAGGGCGACCATGCCGAAGAGCAGGGCGGACGCCGCCTGCTGACGCCGGTTCAGCACGTAGTCTTCGTCCACCAGGTCGCTGATGACCAGGTTGAGCAGTTTGCAGGTTCCCTCAGTGAACACTCGATTACTGACAGAGAGAGAAAGCAAGGGAGAGGTTTGTCAGAAAGCAATCAGCACCAAAATAAGGGTGTGCTCACTGCTCACTTTATGCCATCCGTACCGTACCAGAGTACGTTTGACCCCCCCCAAAGTCCGGTTCGTTTGACCAGTGTGATCGCTCCGTACCGTACCCGGGCATGGTACACTTATCCGTTCCCGGGTCCGCTTAAGGAGGTGGACTTGGGCATGTTACGGTTGGGCTTATGATCGATGATCATGCAAAGATTCTAGCGCACAGCAGCTCAACCGTGCTTGGGTACAGTTTGATAATATGTAGTGTGAGTGTGGACCAAGAACGGGAGAACTGAACTCTAGCACGGTGCAAGTTAAGAGACCTGTGCCTAGTGTGAGTATACCCTGAAAACACACACACACACACACACACACACACACACACACACACACACACACACACACACACACACACACACACACACACATCAAATAGGAAAGAATGGAATGAGTAGGATGTGTGAGTATTACACTTTAAGTAGGAAACCTTTCAGTTCCATTTTAACCCACAGGGTGGCACAAGTGTCATTTGACCATGTGTATGTGTAATAATACACGTAAGAGTAAGAGGCATTCTTGTTGTTAGTATTAACCTCTTGATATGCGACCATTGTCTTAACTTCCCCTTTTCAAGTTCCATTTCTTATGAAATCTACAGATGAGGAAGTGAGCTAAATTAATGAAAGTGACTAATTACTAGGTAATGGGTTACTACTTTGCATAAGTGCCTGTTGTAAAATGTCATTCAGAACTCTACTCTCAAAAACGACATTCCACACATGGCATGAGGCTCAGATGAAGGCAGAAGTGTATTTGTGTGTGTTTAATTGAGTGTGACCGTGCGTGCGTGTGTGTGTGTGTGTGTGTGTGTGTGTGTCTGTTTAATTGAGTGTGACCATGTGTGTGACCGCACACACACGAGTGTGTGTGTGTGTGTGTGTGTGTATGTGTAATTGAGTGTGACCACGTGTGACTTAGTTTGCTTGTTCAAGTGAATGTACCCCGTCACTCACCTGGCGATGAAGATGCACAGCAGGTAGATGTGGTCCGCCCCAGCCAGCAGCATGGCCACACTGAGGCCCAGCTTAAGCATGAAGAGCCAGCGGATCACCTGATACACCCCAAACCGCTGGCACAGGGTCAGGAAGTAGAGGTTGTTCAGGTGGGGGGCGATGTAGGACACACCTGAGGAGAGGACAGTGGCACGTTCAGATTCACGGTCGTGGATTGACAGAACGTTTCATTGTTTGCTCAAGTGTATGGTAGGAGCAGGTTTCACTCAGTCTCTAATGTTTCTTTTTTAGAGTGCTTGGCCAAACGTATATGCTTACTCAGAAAAGGAAAAAGGCCGCACTTAGCATATAAACGTCTGTGTATTGCACAGACGCGTTTCGGCTTAGCGCCTTCCGCAGTGTTGCTCGATTTTAGGTCATAAGTATACATAGAGTCAGTGAGTAAGTGAATAAAGGAGTAAGTAAGTAAGTAAACATTTACATGCGCAAGAGAATTTGGATGAATGACAGTCAAACTAGGACTAAGTTTCTGCATGATGCAAATGCCACACTCATGAATAAATGGTCCCATTGTGTATAAAAGAGAGCATGAGTACTGGGGCAGGACACAATGCAAAGTCACAAAATGTGGAAGTGATCACTGAAAGTGCTGACAGATCTCTCACATTTCAAAAAATGTCCACTGGCTGATTCAATGTAGCCAAATCATTTCCATTCATTTGCTACACAATGTGGTGAACACATCTTTTGCTTCAGATCAGTGGGATTGGCGGAGACCAAGGCAGAGATTCTCTGGATGGGGGGGGGCATCAGTTTAACTCTTACCCAGTAAGAAGGAGCCAGTGGAGGCAGAGATCCGGTCCGACAACAGGTGCTCCAGAAAGAGGGGAAAGAAGTTGCTGTTAAAGTGGCAGTGAAATACCTGCCAAAACACACAAAAAGACTGACGTAAGCATCTAACAGGAACAGAACAGTAACAAGTAAGCATCCATCGGGAAAGGGGAATGGCATTTGTATACAGTATCTGACCTGACTGATTTGCAGTCACCTATCTCAGATCTACTACTCGGATTTCTGTTGACCTTCTCTCCAGCATGTGTGAAAGCGTGATGCATTCAAAAGAGCTTCATTTGAATATCCAGTCCCTCCAGGATTTCACAGGCCTTCAAAAAACCCTGATACCTGATTTCACAGCAACTTTTCTAAAAACATTGCATTGGAATGGAATGCATAATTACTAATAACTTAAGTATATATTAATTTCAATATTTCATATTGAGTTTTAAACTACACTTACACTTCTCTTTAACATCATTACATTGTATTGGTGGTGTGTAGGTCTACAGTAGTTAGGTGTCTGTCACTTTAAGTGAGAGTAGCCTAATTACATTTCTGAGTAGATCGGAAGGCTTGCATCTCACTGTTTTCGTCTACATTTTGCTATTTTTTGAGTAGTGCAATATGTAAATGCCCTTTGGAATGTTTTCTGTCATTAGTTAAAATAAATGTTGAAAACCTCTAATTAAATATTTTTTGGATCATAGAAGAGATAAGTGTCTTGCAATGTTATTCACTTTGGTAAGCATTACCCGAACTACAAGCAAACAAGGACATCTCCAGAAGTAAAGTTTGCCAATGGGTTGCACCGCCTACTAAAATGTCAGTAAACCAAGTAGACCTACGTGAACTTACTTTCATAGTTTAGGTAGATAGGCAACACCAGGTTGGGAGATGCAAGTAAGCAAATCATTAACATTAAACTTCTATTCATTGACATCAAAAAGAGGAACAGACAATGTATAGGGCAGTCTGCAGAAGTGAGTGTGGCATCTGGCTCAATATTCTGTGCGAGGGACGTTGTGGTAGGAGTCATTTCGCGGGGAAACTGAAAAGTTGTGGTGTTTGGACAAAATTGCAAGGTCGTCCAGAAGGGATTGGTTGGCACATTGCGAACTCCTGTAGGGACTGAATATCCAACAGAAACATTCCATTCTGTTTTTAACAGAGGATTCTTGCATCAGTATTGTCAAGGTCAGGACCAATAAAACGGTGCCTGTGATATCACGTGTGATTGTGTGTGTGTGTGAGTGTGTGTGTGTGTGTGTGTGTGTGTGTGTAAGAGAGAGAACGCCGAATGTGTGCTTCCGTTTCAGGTGGTATATGTGTGTGAAAATCACAGCCGGTCTTTACGTCGTAACCCTTTACGGTACCTGGACAAGGTTCATGGCGGTGAACCACATGAAGTTCCTGTGCCTGGAGAGCTGCCTCAGGTACTCCCCCAGAGTCACTGGCCTCCCCTGGGGAGCCGTGGGGGCCTGGCCAATCACCAGCCTACCGACATGGAGAAAAGAGGAAGAAAGAAGTGAGAAGAGAGAGAGGAAAAACAAGGAGAACCGGCGTGTTTCACAGTAGAACGAGCACAGAGGAGCATGCGGTGTCTGGGAAAAGTGTGTAACCTGAGAATGTCTCATTACAGTGGTCACCCTGTCCACTAGACACCTAAAGTGGCTGGGTGAGTGAATGCCTCTAGTCGGCTTGTGTTTCAACAACAAAACAAATCCCCTAATGGAAACACTACGAGGAGTATATAAACATATCAATCAATCGTCTTGATTCTCCGATTCCATATCTATTACGCACTCTGGAAAAGAAACACTGGGCGTCAACAAAGACTGGACATCTTGGGAAAGCACTTTTGGTGGCTACTGTGGATCGGTTTTGGACAGATTTTTGGATCAAATCCATAACCTTGATGGGAGAATGCTCTACTCCGTAAGCTACAGTACAGTGAGCACCACCAACATGGGAGGTTTGCGGTAAACTATACACTGTATACAGGACACAATGTTACAGTTCAGGGACAAGCAGTTCTGCAGTCAAACTCTGGTACATTTTGGTCACATTTGGAAAAACAGGTGGCATCATTTTTTTTTTAATAGACTGAAATCAACTCACTCTTGCAGTCATAAACTGAAACATTTTGATCACGCTGACAACAACAAGTGTCTTTTTTATTATTATTATTATCTTTATTATTATTATTTTAAAAATGTAATAGGCTGAAATCAACTCACTCTTTGAGCATCTGTCCCTCATCCTGGCCCTTCCGCAGCCCGACCTCCGCCTGGAAGCGGACCTTCAGCAGGCGCGAGACGGTGGCGAAGCCCAACACGGACACGGCGGCCAGGCTCATGCAGAAGAGCCGGAAGGCCCCGAAGTCCTCCTTGTCCCAGAAGCAGTAGGACAGGAAGACGGACAGCGAGCCCAGGGCGCTGAACAGCGAGCTGTGGAAGTTGAGGAGCGCGCGCGCCTGCGCCGACACGGCCAGGTCGGCCAGCAGCGCGTTGTGGTTGAGGTCCACCACCGTCAGGAAGCCGTCGTACAGGCACAGGCACAGCAGGAACTGGAGCGAGGGCCGCGCCCACGCCACCCAGAAGGCCAGGAAGGAGAGGGCGAAGAGCGGCCCGCTGCGGGAGAGCGCCCGCAAGCGCTGCAGCACCACCTCCGGCCCGGAGATCTGAGGACCAGCCCTGAGCAGAGCAAGAGGAAGAGGAAGAGGAAGAGGAAGAGGAAGAGGAGGAGAGTCAGAGAGAGAGTCGTCGCTTGGCCCAACTCATCCGAGTGTACTTCCTCTCGTAACACTTCTAACAACCCAACACACCTATCATACACTTCCATTTCTTCCCTGTTAGTCTTCCTCCTTCTTCTTCAACCACTCTCTCCTTTGGCTACACTTTGAGTAGTACTCAACACAGCTAACATACACTTATCATGCACTTCCATTTCTTCCCTCTTAGTCTTCCTCCTTCTTCTTCAACCACTTTCTCCTTTGGCTACACTTGGAGTAGTACTTAAAGCTTCTGCACTCTGAACCTCTGGTAATAGCACTGACTGACGTGGCATTAAGTGCTACCCAAGCTCTTGCATTGTAGCTTGAGTGCTATTCGTCATTTTTGTAAGTCGCTTTGAATAAAAGCATCTGCTAAATTAAGGAATGTCAAATGTTGCTTGCACTCTGCCCAGACAAACACCAACCAACTCCAACAAACACCAACAGTTGGGTCAGTGTGCTCGGTCAGTCTGAATTTGTTGGTGTTTGTTGGACGGAGTTGTCCAAAAAGTCTGTCTAGTCAATTACTGTCTGGGCAGTGTGGACCTAGCAGTTAGTTTGCTGAACATTCTAAAGACTGCAACCAACAACTGCCAAGAATGTTGGGGTTTGTCTTGGCAGCATGCAGACCTTGAGAAGTAGAGACGCAGAAGAGAAGAGTTTCTTAAGGTGATGATACATGGGGCAACTTTTTAAGTAATGTTGCTGGGCAACCACATAACTCGTTCCAATGAGTTCTAATTGGACAATCATCGGAATTCGCCTACTTACGATTTAAGTTCTCCGGAGATTAAATGGTTGCCCACTCAGTATCAAAGGGAACATGCCATAACATCGGAGACTCAACATTGCCCAGCAACATGGCTCAAAGAGCTGCCTTGAATGTCATCAGCTTTACAGCTAGTGATGCATTATAATTCTTTTCAATTTGATTTATTCACATGATGACACCAATAACCATAACATAATAACCAAAAACCTGAACTTTAAAGACTACTACTACTACAAGACTACTAACCCCCAAACATTAAGGATATGGTTGCAAGGGAAAATATTCTGGCTCACTCTAAGCTAGTCACAAATAAAGTCAAGATGCTATAAATGAAGTTGGTTTAGGTGCAGGTGCAGGTGCATCAACCCTATAGGCTTGCTTGAGAGTGAAAACGCAACTTAACCGGTAGCTGAAAAGCAAGAAAGAGGAAGCAGCTTACTGTGTGGACCCAAGGAACGAGCGATCACTCAGCCATCCGAAGAGAGGGTCATTCAGGCTGTTCCATATCAGAAACACTGTCTGACAAGGGAAGGGAAGACAACTCAAAATTCAAGATACAGTTATTGTTACACCTCATTATATGTGTATCAGGAGAATACAAATTGTGTGCTTCTCCCCCTCTTGCAGCAATATAAATAAACAAACAAACAAACAAACAAATACATAAATAAGAAAGAGTATTACTCAGAGAAACGATTGCTAAATAATCTCAACAAAACTGAAGAGAGACAAATCTACAATTTCCTTATTGAGAAACATCAGTGCTGCACATGTGTGAACAAAATATATTTACAGTATAATCACTTCTTTATCAGTAGCCTTTGTGCTATTTACAGAATGGGTGGGGCACGTATTATATCAAATACAAAAGTGTCCTTTTGTAATCAAAGCTTTAGTGGTAATGTTTCCACCCTGCACCACCAGTTCAGTTAGAGGAACACAATGACAGGCTAAGTGTGTCATAAGTCATACGAGTTCCAGTGGCAGACAAAACCAGAGGTGAAACTTTAGGAGTACGTTTTTATCATGCATTGCCAAGTAGAATAAAGGCATTTTAACTTTCTACTTGATGAGTGCCTTGGTATCTTTTAAATTTTTTGATACTAAGTAAGCCTTTGACCAAAGAGCACCATCTAGCACTACAATTTCCAGGTAGCACTCCAGCTCAACAATCTTTCTTTGTAAAACCAGAGGTGCATTCAAATTGGGCCAACAGTGGCGAACGTTGGTGGTGAACATGTTTTCTTTAAACAGTTCCATTTTAATGATTTGGTGCTAACATTCCACTCTAACAGTTATTGTATTGTCGCGTTCCTCAAACTCACGTCCAGTTCCACTGTATGTTCACGGACAACTACCCTCTCAGACTGTTTGCCATTTTTTGCAAACGTTCGCTGAAAACTCAAGGCTAACGGAATACTGTTTGCAAAGATTCGCAAACGTTTGCCTATGTTTGCGAATTTGAATGCACCTCAGTACTGTGTTAGTATTTTGTTAGTATTGTATTTTATGAGTGTTTGTCTGTCATACAGGGTCTTGTCTGTTTGACTTGACCTAAAGAAGAATACACTCACCTCTCCCACCCAAAAGGACAGCTTATCGATCTTGTAGACGGACACAAACGTCTCCACATAGTAGAGGAGGAAGACGTTGTGTAGGATAGAGACGAAGAGGGACAGCGAGCCGTACAGCAGTGCCGTTGACAACCCCAGGCACCAGCCCCAAGGTCTTCTTCCCATCCTCTTCCTCCTCCTTCTCTCTCTGCCCTGTCTGTCGCTTTCCTCCTCGCTCTCCTCCTCCTCCTCTTCTCTGGGCTCTCTGTCACTCGCTTACACAGACGTCGAGACTCAATCATCCCACAAGCGGAGCAGCCGGGCTGTGGGGATTAGCCCCACTCCCAGTCCTGAAACACACACAGACACACAGACACACACAGACACACACACAGACACAGACACACACACAGACACAGACACACAGACACACAGACACACAGACACACAGACACACAGACACACAGACACACAGACACACAGACACACAGACACACAGACACACATAGGTTAGGGGCAGACAGACAGAGACAGCAATAAACCTTTTAAAAACATTTTAAAATGACTTTTTCCAGCGCTATGATTCCGGGATGTCTCCCAAGCACAGAAAAGCACAAATGAAAAGCCTTCATAGCCATTTTCACTGTGCCACTCGTTTGCTTAACATGCAGGGGCCCACACATAACATCAGTCCAACACTTAACAACTGCCAGTCTCTGTCTCAACAAGTCTCTGAGATTAGAACAGAGGGAGATGGAAAACATTAAATAGTTCCCCTCTGTCTCTCTCTCTCTCACACAGTGAGAGTGAGAGAGAGAGAGAGAGAGAGAGAGAGAGAGAGAGAGAGAGAGAGAGAGACTCTCGCTCTCCCTCGCTGTGTCTCACAAGGGTGTGACTGTCAGATGGCCACTGGTGTCTGTTTCTGACATCAGGGTGTTGCTGTGTTTTCCAGGCGACAGTGGGCTGGAGCGGGTGTGTGCTTCTGGCAGGGCCATGTCCGTCCGAGGCTCCCGGCAACACTCTAACACAACGCCGAGGACTCCTCCGAGGAAATCGGAGTTTAAGGTTCCCATGGAGACAGATTAGCCCCTCTTCAGTTCCAACAAAACAATCACGACCATGCTCTCCCTGCCAAGAGCCGGCTGAATGATGGGTGTAATAACATACGGCTCTTCACTGAAATTATAGTCTCAGCACACACACACACAAGAGGAACGGAAGTATCATAAAAGTACCTTATTTCTTGCCAAAGCTGTTACAAAATATTATCAGGAGACATACAGTTCGCCTGACATCAACTGGTAAAAATCTATGAGAACAACTGACAACGATAACAAAAAACAGACAAAGCGCCAGTGCACCACTATACTGATGTCATCCGTATATGTTTGCTGTGCCTCTAGGACTGAGAGTCTGGTTTCTCATTCCCTTGTCTTCTAGCCACACCTGCAAGATTACATGTGAGGGTCCAAAAAGGGGGGTAGTCATGATGCACATTTGGCTCACACAAGACTGCACATGTTCA
Source organism: Sardina pilchardus (assembly GCF_963854185.1). NCBI lineage: Eukaryota > Metazoa > Chordata > Actinopteri > Clupeiformes > Clupeidae > Sardina > Sardina pilchardus. The sequence continues at coordinate 9,283,660 of NC_085015.1, read as the reverse complement.
GGCCTCTACTAAATACAGCGCAAGAGAGCAGTACAATACATTTGGTCCGACAATATTACCATGACGTAGGCCCATCCCCCTAGGCCTAGCAGATCAACTTTGACTGCAACTTGCAACAGAGTTTATAAATATTTTTAAAAAACCACCATATTTAGTCTACACAATCTCATGGGAACCGCCACACAGCCATTATCGAGTACTACTAGTACTAGCCCTACATTTCGGGAACGGTGCCAGCTCTCCGGCGCGCTCCACACTACCTGGCCTGTTCCCATCAGATGGGAGGCGAAGCAAAACCGCTCTTTTCTCCCTTTCCACCTGTATCGCGTTGCGCGCGCGCGCGCGCACACACACACACACACACACACACACACACACACACACACACACACACACACACACACACACACACACACACACACACACACACACACACACACACAGAGATTCCCATCTCACCTCGGCTGTTGGGAACAGGTGGCTGTGTTCCCTCCACGCCAGACCGCAGAAATGCCCCAGTGTCAAGGGAATGGCCAGAGGTGATGACACCGTGTTCTCTGATCCGAGGTAAGATTACAACAAAACAAAGGCTCGGTGTCCTGGCAAAGGTCTAAACGTTAAGACTGAGGCGAGCCACCCTCCACGCATCTTCCCCATCAAGGGCTGTAGCACATATTGGGTCACGACTTCTCTACGCAGACATGGTAGACAGCGATCTTTTACAATGTACACAATGACCACAATGTAATTCACCATATAGCAGCCCTACATACTGTACGTCCCGGCAACTGCAGGGAAAATCAATAGACATACAAATATAATTTTACTCCTTTCAGCACACACACAAAAAAATGCATAATGGGTTTGATTCCTGCTTGAGCAACATATCAAACTGTAACAACCATAGACTACAGTCTATGATAACAACAAAACTCATTCTTCCTTCACACTGGACATTCCAATAAATAAACAACATGTGGGTACCTACGTGGCATTAGCCCACTATAATGATGGGCATTAAAAGCCATGTATATATCCTAAAGTAATGTAAAAGCTACTCCATCAAAACAGTCTGGCTGAGGTGCATCAGGCATTGATTACAAATAAAATCTTAATGTGAACTAACTTCAGAGACCTTTTTTAAGTCAGCATTCAGGTCATAATAGCCCTTCGGTGAAATTTTTTCCAGGCTTAACGTAAATGTTAACCAAGCAGCAGATTGTTTCACTTCAGCCTCAAGAAGCCTGATAAAATGAAACGTTAATTAGTCAAGCGGCGGGTGTAAGCTATTTATGTTGGTAGAGGTACTGTTAACGTTATGCCTCGATAACTAGCTGTCCTGCTAGCGATATCGTGTGCGATTCACCAAATCTAGCTGATAGATTAGATGTCTAATTGCTCCACTTCATTTACTTTATACTACCGCCCTCGTCTAAAATTAATAGGAATCCATCAACCAGATGACGACCAACCCAGGAAAGTATTGCGTTGTTGGAGAATTGTGATCAAGATGGCTAGCTGTAATCGCTAAGAAGAAGACGTGTAAGTTTTCGTAAGCCATCCAAACAATGTATGACCACCACCAGCTGACGTTAATGTTAGCTCGCTAGCTAACCAACTAGCTTGCTGGCTAACGTTACCGGTTAAGAAATGGGTTAACTTTATCGACTTCAAGTAGTAACTCTACCTCTTGTTGTTAACTAATTATATCAACAATGAGCTTACCATCACCGGTAGATGTTCACACAGACGATTCCCAGATTTCAAATCCCTCAGTTGGCTTGTTGCTTCTTCCAAGCTATGTGCGTCTGTCGTAGACTACGATGCCAGACGAGACAGGCAGACTCTAGCAAGGCAAGGCGTGGGGTAGAAGCGTAGCTTGCCTGCTTGCCTACGTCATTATCAGACGCTCAACGCCATCGTAGGCTACCACAAGCACACGCTGCCCATGGACTTGGACTTGACTGTTATGGACACATAGTGATGTTATAATCAGGGTTATAATAACCTAGAACATTCCCAGATCAATGCTACTTACTTCCGTGCAGTGGCAGGTCTTTTTTTATAGACAAGATAATATAGTCTGCTAAATATATAAGCATAACCATGCAACAGCAACACAGCAATGAGTTGTTCCTGTATTAATATAGCAGTAGGCCTATGCCCAATGAGGAGTTTTGGCCATTAGAATCATGTAAACATAATGATAGTAGCCTAGAAGCCCACAGCTTTTAACCCATTTGGCCCATATTAACATGTGCCAGCAGGCTTGTCCCAACAAGCTCCTGACATTTCAGCAGGCAATGAAGCAAATATCCATTGAGGAAAATTCTTCTTAAAGCCTAACCCACAAATATGTCATGGATGACCGACAGGGGCAGTCAAAAGAACATCAGCAAATAAATGAATAACACCTTCTATATCTGACTTATCAAACTTTTGAGTTCCATTGTTTTCTGGATACACAAACACACTTTTTTATTCTATTTTATAGAGTGTAGGGCTTGTCTTTTTTTCAGACAGACACATAGCCTACAGTATGGTCACACCACAAGACAACAAGCCAAGAGATTGAGGTTGCCCATGTTACACAGCTCTCATGGCATCTCTATTGTTCACAGGCCCCTTTCCATTTTGCTGACCAAAAACGGTTATGAATAAGAGATAAGAGGCTTGTCAATTTGCTATGTAATCCTACATACAGCCTGCCTTTATTTACCATTTTCAGATTTGGCTTAAAGATAAACCACCAAATGTTGTTACCGATGAATATAGAAATTGTAGGCCTAATTGTGAAAGCCTATGCATCGTTCCAACAAATCTGCATCCGTAGTTTGGCCCTGTTCATTTCTTTTACTGTCTATAATCCCACCCTATCTCTCTCTCCTGCATACTTCCTGTAACACTTCACTGTCCTATCCAAATGGTAAAAAGACCAAATATAAGAAAGTATAAATCTCGCAAAAAATGAAAAGTCATAGGCACATTTTCTTTTTTATTCAAGAGCTACAAAGAGCTACCCTGGAAGAAGAATACAAAATTAGAAGCCACCAAATAACAATACAGTGCATTGCTTTACATGCACTGTAATACTAATAAGAATATTAATTCAGATAACAGTAATACCCCCTAATACCCAATATTTTGGAGTAACCAGTCCTGTAAGAAGAAATCACACCTCAAATAATCACCAGAGGATTGGGGGGAGAAGCCATAGTCTTTTTGCGACATTACTGTATAATTTGGCAGAAGTACAGTATGTGGTCAGCAGCGCAAAGAGGTGTTTAGTATTCGGCCAGCAGGTGGCACTCTAAGCAAGTATTTCATTGACATCTCGGATTGTCCCTCGGCAATCCAGATGTCTCATCGACCTCTTTTGCAAGTGACCCCTTAGAATATTAAAAACCTAAAAGTCGTTTAAAATGTAATGATATAATGTGACATAATATATCAGAAGCCAGACCTAGGATAGACCCCCCCCCCACACACACACACACACACACACACACACACACACACAGGTCTTTGTGTGTCCAGTGATAGCTAATTGAGACCCTGAGAGAAAGATGATAGATTAATTGGCAAACGAAACGGATGTATATTACGTTTTATAGTTCACTTCATTGCAAAAGACAACAGCATGGGCGAGAGAGGTTCATATTAATAAGTTGGGGGCGTGGCTGCAACACCTGGGACGGTCCACGATGCGACTACAGTAGCATGTGCATGCGGTACCCCAGATACCCCAGCAGCGCATCAGGAGCTGGCGTGTAGGCTACGTCGGTTTAACCGCGAAGAATTCTGCGTAAATGCATACTGAGAGGTTTTCTTCAAATACAACACCAGAAGCAGCGGTAAGCACTGCGCATTGCTTACTTTATGTTCTTCTAATTAGCCTGATAACGTTGTGAAATAATTACTGTTCTGACTGTGTCAAGCTGCAGTGTATGGTATCTTGGCAGAAAGGGACACTGCATTTGACAGGTCCCGTTGGATAAAACATGCTGAGGGTGACTTGAAATCTGCCACTGGACTGTCCTTTAAAATGCCGCAGTGTTCTACCGATAAGTCTAAAAGCCAGTTAAGGCTCTTTACATTTGTTTTTGAAGTTTCACTCGTATAACAGCATTATCACAGAATGGTATGCTGCCCATACCAAGGACGCTTTGTTCAAAAGTAAGTCACTTGATCTAATGGCCCTGCATGGGCTATACGTGTTTACTCTTCTTGATATTACATTATTATCTGAAATCCTTTCAGATGTTTTAGCTCTACAATTCTGCATAAGAGCCTAATCTGTCGCGTTTAACTATGCGCCCAGACCACAGAGCCAAGCTAATATGCTTTATTAGCCAACGAAACATTCAGATATCATTGACTATTGAAATTCACCTCGCTGCTGCAGTGCTGTCCAAGTAGATAGGCTACTCATGCCGGTGAAGACGCTTTGTGCAGAAACGCGCTATTTTGTGCCTGATTTCCCGGATTGTGTAGACGGCTCTGAGTGTTTTTGTTTGCTCTTCTCAAATGGGTTTAGACTGGCTATCCCGTATCTTTTTCTGTGTACAGCAGAGCACTCGGCCGCTGCAGGTGCAAGACACGTGTTCGCATCTCCGGAGAAGATTGTTATGCGTTGACAGAAGTTGACATGTCAACCGGAGGGTATAGGCCTTGGGATAGGAGAAAGGGACTGTAAATTATACCCATTAGTATTGCATCATCTCACAGCCTGTCCTTCATAACAGTGTGCCATTGAATTGTCAGGCTATAGACAACAAGTTCAGGGTTAGTTTATAGAGCTTCCTCAGTAGGCTACTTAGTTATAGTCAGTATTCCATACACCTTTTTGCAAAGCAAGATTCTACATTAAAGTAAAAATAGTATGTGGTATGGTATGTCACTAAATGTATTAGCCCACTGCAAACTTTCATCAAGGTCATTTGGTGTGCTGTCCCTCAATTGAATAAAGCACACACTAACTGATGAGATTGTAGTGCTCTTTGAGAGTTTGAGATTTTGTACAGCCCAGCCTGGGGATGCAGGAGAATCCATCTTAGTAATGTTTAAAAAAATAAAAAATAAATAAAAAACCTTTGGATCAGGAGAAGTCTCGCCACGCTGTGGCTATTGTAGTTACTGGCTGGTGAAGCACATTATGCCAAAGTCAATGACCTGAGAGACTTGGGGAGCTGGATCCCCCACTGAAATGATCTCCTGTCCTTCATGTCCCCTAACGTGCACAATGATTAAAATACAAATGGGAATTTTATACCATTTTTTTTTCATTTGCCCATTTTGTTATCAAATGACAGACGGCATCAGAAGTTCCCAGAACTGCTTCATTAAGGTGCGATGATGAATAGCTCAGGGTACTTTAACCCTGAGATGCTGTGAGGGAGGGCTGAACTCCCTGACTCTGATGCATATGAAAACATGTTTCAAGGTTGCTGTTGGCAGAAAGGGCAGAGAGAGAGAGAGAGAGAGAGAGGGAAAGAGGGAAAGAGAGAGTGGTGGACAGATTGCAGATGTAGCCGGACAGAAGAGAGCCCCTGTCACGGTCCCCTTGTTTGAATATCACAGATCAATGCTTCAGGACTTTGCCCCTGGACACCACATGACTGCTCGACAAAATTAGGAAAGGACTTCTGGGTGAGAATGACATTACAATACACACCAGGAATTCTATTGTACATCTAATTTAGTGGTTTGATGGTTACGACACAGCAATCAAGGAGCTAGTTTTGACAATCTGTTGTAGACCTGTGGACGACCTATTACATCTTGCTGTCCCTGTCTTCCTGTCTTGCCCAGTCTTTATACTGTTTTGATGCAGCCTGTCTCTGTAGTCAGCGAGTATTGGAGTTGTTATGGCATTTAGCACAGTGATAGTTGCAGCTGACATGCTGTGTGTTGTGATGCTAGTGTTGGAGATACACACTAATGGATAGCCACACAGTTTAATATCTTTCTGCAGTACTTCTGGCATGTAGTATGTAGCATTTGCTAGTATACAGGTTTTGATCCTTGGACACTTTGGTCAAATGCTGCACAAGCCTAGAAGTGAATCATTTATTTTTAGGCCACACAGAAGTGACACTGGGCAGGGAAAAAAAAACATGAAAACCATAACAATTGGATTTAGAGCCTCTGTTTGCTTTCAAACTGCTTTGGTGTAAGTGGATGTCTTGGGCTCGCTCCCCAATTTCATGCTTTTCACCTCAATATAGCCGAGACTAACAGCCGTGTCAGTCAGATATCCTTAAATATTAGAAGATATCCCCGGGCAGCTGTTTCACGCCGTCAGTATAAGCTGTCAGTGCAATTAAATGCACCCAGATATAGAGCACACCCAATCTAACTATGTAGCCTATGTGTGTACTTGTGTGTATGTGGCAGCCCAGTATGTCAAGCATCACTAGAGTGAAACTACATGAGTGTGTGTGTGTGTGTGTGTGTGTGTGTGTGTGTGTGTGTGTGTGTGTATGCTTGTGTGTGTGTGTGTGTGTGTGTGTGTGTGTGTGTGTGTGTGTGTGTGTGTGTGTGTGCGTGTGTGCGTGTGTGCGTGTGTGCGGGCTTGTGTGTGTGCTTGTGTTAGTGTGTTACTAGAAACGGAAATCTAAAAAGTGTGGGTAACCTCTCCACATCTAAAGTGTATAAGCTCAGATATGTGTGAGCAGCACCACCAAGTTGTGCTTATCACGGTTGCTCAGAATGCTCCCATGTAATGCCCTGCTGGCTAAGCAGCCAGTGCTAATGCTCTAGCCACCGTTTGGATGTTTATGTCATATTTGGGGACTTTGAGGCTCATGTAAAATTAGCTACTTACGCACAGTGCCGAACTGGCTCAACACTTCGCCGCGCGCGCACACGCAGTTGCTCAATCTGGGCCGAGTGCAGAGCCATCTGCAGAAAATGTCAGGTTGGATATCATGCATCCTGACGGGGCTTTAGTCAGTTTAGACAGATGGGCTGACGCACGTATTGTTATGTCGTATTGTCAATACTTTTTCAAAGGGGGCAAATGAGGTGAGGAGGTGAAAGTTTGTGTGTGTGTGTGTGTGTGTGTGTGTGGCTGTGTGGCTGTGTGTGTTTGTCACACTGACCTGGGATCTGTAGATACTGTGTAAATCACTCTGAATCTGTCGACACAGATTTATGCTCTCCCGTAATGGGCCAGAGTTTGGGATTTCGGGGCCTAGTTTCTTACCTAACACCACCTAGTCATATGAATGTGGTCGTATTATTTAATAAGTCTCGTGGGTCAGCCTCAGTGTAATCCACAGCCTGCGGGGAAGTTTGAGGATTTAGGTTGAAGATTTTCTCTTGACGCACCACTCCGTCAGTCTTTAAAAAATCAAGCGATATCAAGAAGCTTTTTTCTCCTTTGCACGCACGCACGGGGCAGATGTATTTACCTTTCCGAGGGGAGTTTCCACTTTGTCGTCACGGTGACGCCTTGTTTGACCAAGCCACCCATAGCAGGCCACACAATACCCGTAGGCGTGTGAAAACAAGCTTCTGTTTACATTATACCATAGGACAAGAGGTGCTGATGAAAAAAGCCTCAAGCTCAATGTTACAGAGACATTGTACATTATTATTTAAAGGTGAATACAGTAATCCTTTTCTTTTAAATCTGAGGAAGAATATAGGAGGGGATGTATACATTTAGATCAATGACATAATTACTAGTTAGACTGAAAGAATAACAAAGGACAATAACTACAGTAGTTCCACTAATGCTGCTCACATTTATGAGACAATGAATGGCGTTTTGTTCACATTTCCTTTTTGTAAGCCGCCATTGTACATAAGATTACACTGTGAGTTATCGCCCTCTTTCATCAGAGCTATCTTATGCAGTAGGGTGGAAGAAGTTACCCTCTGACCAGTGTGTGTCTGTGTGTGTCTGTGTGTGTGTGTGTGTGTGTGTGTGTGTGTGTGTGTGTGTGTGCGTGTACGCGCGCGCAAGCATGTGGCCAAGAAGCGTCTGGTAGCATTACGCTTAATCACCGGATTAGCGATCAGATGCCACAATTTCAGAGGCACACAGCTAATTATGGGTAGTCACAGAGAGAGAGATGCTGTGGAGTTGTGGAGCAAAGCTGGATTGTAAAACGCTATCTTTATGCACAACATCTAACAAAACCTCAAGCAGAATATAATTATTGTTGAGTGTGCCTGATGTGGAATAAGTTTTCTTATTCAGTGTCGCTCAGTGGCACGTATTTTAACCATCAGCAGCTTGACAGGTGTTTGATGCATTGGTGCATTGAGGCTGAAACAATTGCTGTTGGATTCTTTTGTCACATGTTACAAATTAACTGACGAGATATTCCAAGTAAAATCCATTTTCTCACCCATAGTTTGTACAGATGAATGAAACCACTTACTGTTCTAGTCTAGTGAACTTAGGAGACTTTTTTTGTGTTTGCGAGCCACAATCCTTTTTTCTGGTCGGCACTATCGCTAATTTCATCCAACTGCTTAGCCTTTCATAACTGTTTGCAGACAAGAGGAAAACAAATGCATCTTCCTGTTTTTCTCCCTCCCCCCTGCAGACGACGCCTATATGATGACAGATTAAAAGCCCATTCCTGTGTCCGTGGAAACCCTAGCCAAGCCAAAGCTAAACAAGAAGGACTCTGGGGCTGGACAGTGCTGGCCATCGCTTCCTTTGGAAATGGACCCCAGGACCTGTTATGCCCCCTGCGTGCTGCTGCTGGTGCTGTTGCTGCTGGGCAGTTTCCCCGGCCCACTACGGGGTTTCCCTTTCGGTCCCGAACTCCAGCTGGACGCTACGCCCAGGACCACAGTGCTCTTTGATGGTAACGTTTTAAAGCTTGGTGGAAGACACGTAATGTGCATGGGCGCTGTGCACTGTATGTGCGGATGAAATGTGCTGCGTTGTGTGCTGCTGTGTGTTGACCTTGGGAGAATTTGAAGACCTGTTTATTTTGGACAAAGTTTTTGTTAACTGTATTTGTTTGGAATATGCTATTTGTAATAGCCATAGACTGACCAAATATAGTTTCAGACACAGGCTATCATGTATGCGGTCGCACCGTTACACACACATATGGGTAACCTCACAGTTTTGCTCTCAAACGTGCGTGGCACAGTTCTGCCGCTGAGCCTCGGAGGACAGTGGCAGCAGGCTGGCGTCTCTCCCTGGTGTTATTAATGTCCCCCTCTCAAGTCTTGTCCTAGTTCACACAGTTCATAACAACACGCCGGGGCTCTGGGAAAGCAGCGGAAAGAGAGAGGGAGAGAGAGACAGAGAGAAGATGGGGAGGCAGAGAGATAGTTAGAGAGGGGGAGAGAGAGAGTCAGAGAGATAGAGGGAGAGAGAGAGACAGAGAGAAGATGGGGAGGCAGAGAGATAGAGAGAGAGAATGAGAGAAAGGAGGGAGAGAGAGAGGAAGGGAGAGAGAGAGCTAGCTGGCACCTTTGGCCGATGTTTAGCTGAGACCAGGTCAGGGTCTCTGTGGAGAGGAGTGCTGAGCCCAGCCTTTATGCTATGAGAGGGATGTTTTAACACGGCAGAGGCTGCTGCCTTTCACAGATTGTCCATTGTCCGAGGCTTTTGTATTTTAAGATTCCCTCCAGATTTATACTGCAGTATCCTAAACTATTCCTGAACTTTAATTTAAAAAAAATGCTCACTCTTTCTCTACGAGTGCACGTAAGCACACTGTAGCATCATCGCAATTTCCCTCTAAAAAAAAATAAATTCTGGCATCATGTCATCGTGAGATTTGTGCCTTTTAATTAAATCCTATCTAAACACGAGTCTCTTAATTACATGCACAAATGCAGTAGGTGTGCGACCTGCTGGGAATAGCAGCAGCAGCAGCAGCAGCTTGTCGCATCCCCTCCAAAAGCTCCTGTGCCAGCTGCAGGCTTGTCAGCGGGCAGCTCCCCTTCACTGATGTTTCATTACCTGACTTGCTACGTTAAACGCTTCTCCTGGTGGTAAGAGGAGACTGTTTGTCTTCCCTCCCACCCGTCCCCTGGAAGCAGCCATTAGACCTTATCTTATTTAGGATATCCGCTATATAAGAGTGCTATTAACTTATCCTGACATTATGGTATTAGTGAGTTGTTGGATCAATTGATTTATGAGAACTTAGCATGGTGGCTAAGATGAATTTCATTGCTGCCCAAAGCGTGAATAGATGGATTTTTTAACCTGCTTTGTATGTCTGCGTAGTTCGAAGTGTGTATTCTATTGAATGTTATGGATATTCAGCATGGGTGGAGTAGAATGTAGAACATTGCCTCTGTTTTTGGGGATGATTCCCACAACCCCCTACTGTATCATTTAGCTTAAGACCTGGTTGAAGTGCTTGCCCTACATTCTTATTCTCATGGGGTTTTGTGTGTGGGTGGGTGTGTCTGTGCCTGTGCCTGTGTGTCTGTATTTCTCTCTCTCTCTGTCTGTCTCTCTCTCTCTCTCTGTCTCTCTCTCTCTCTCTCTCTCTCTCTCTCTCTATGTGTGTGTGTGTGTGTGTGTGTAGGTCCGTTTGTGTGTGGACTCTCATGTGTGGCGCAGTCTCAGATTTGATCAGACATGTAATGCAGAATCTTTCAGAATGAAGTAACCTTAGGAACAAAGGCAAAGGCAACTCAGCTGTTCATGCAGATCAAGGATAAGATGATATCATTCATTACTGTGATTGTGTCAGGGCAAAAAACATCTTTCATTAGTGTGATTTTGTGGGAGGGTGGCAGCCAGGCAATCTAAAGCAAGTCTCAAAGGGAAAATATGGGGGCGATCAATTTACCCAGCATTGTACTGTTGCAATGTACGTGGGCGGGCTCAGAGGTGTCATATTGACCAGAACTGCACAATAAGATATAAAAGATATTGTCAAGGAGTGGGCAGCTTGCTGAACTGCCCTTTCTGATCATATGGTAATCCAGCAAAGTCAATATGATGGGCTATATGTAGGAAGGGTGTGTGTGTGTGTGTGTGTGTGTGTGTGTGCATGCGTGTATGCGTGTGTGTGTGTGTGTGTGTGTGTGTGTGTGTGTGTGTGTGTGTGTGTGTGTGTGTGTGTGTGTGTGTGTGTGTGTGTGTGTGTGTGTGGGTAGGTGGGTGTGTGTGTGTGTGTGGGGGGGGGGAGTTGGTGAGGTGACAGACAAGTCAAGCAGGAAGACAGAAAGGGTTCCAAGAGCGATTGAAGAACAAAAAAATTGAGCAGTTGAGGAAAAAAAATGAACTCTCTGAACTCCGATGTGTGCCTCATGCTCGTAGTGTAGTCTAGCCTTCTCCACGGTGGCTACCAGACCTGAAGTAATTCGCTGCTGAAATATTGATGTATGTGTATCCTGCTGTTGCTTGTCGCTTTAAGAGGTGATAAGTTCATGCGAGGCCCTTTCTCCATGAGCTCCGTGACAGCAACCCGAACATCGGGCTCAGATGAGCTCCTTCTCCTGTCAAAAGAGGCTGCCTTGGGCGGGAAATGGCATCAGACTCTCTGTGGAGTATCCAGTTCCTTGTTTTAAGTGAATACAGTTTTGAAAAGCAGTGTTTGAATGACAAAACAGTGTGGTGTTTCACTGTGGGAAAGGATTACCTAGCACCTAGTACACAAAGAACAGTGTCTGTGCTTTTAAATGATGCTCTGTTTGAACGGCATAAAATGATTCGCAGCTCCAAGTTAGCCTACGCAGCTAACCTCTTCCATGTCATGACATCGGCGTTCCTCAGAGACACAGTCGAGTAGTAATGTGGCAGACTCCCGTGAGAGACCACATGACCTCTGTGGTGTGACCGCCGTCATGTCGTGTATGACACTTACGGGGCAGTCACACGCTTGCGTCCGCCAACGTATGCCTCATTTTGTCACATTTCCATAAAGCGAACTGATTGGTTTGTCAGTGTTCGAAAATTTGCATACACGGAATTTCATTGGCTGGCGCTTGCGCGATCCGTCAAAAGTTGAACATTTCTCAACTTTTTAGCGGAGGCAACGTATCTCAGGCAACGCATCGGACCCACAATTCAGTGCGGCATGAAATGAAGTCCAGCCAATGTAAAGTGAATGGGAAAACAACGGACGAACGTTGGCGGACGCAAGCGTGTGAAGTAATTTTGGCACGTGGAAGGTATCTTGAGTCATCTAAGGCTACGTTCCCTTTCTTACACATAGTCATTTCAGATGCACTTGTACACAGGACAGCAGATATATTAAATTGCGAGTTCTATAGGTAGAGGTTTTCTCACTGCAGTCAATCAACAACCATGCCTATTACTGTAACCGTCAAAAACAAGCATTTCACTGGAGTAGACAGTAGACAGTAAGTTGAAGACCTGTGAAGTGTTATATGTCATAGAACTGCTGCTAACTGAATTTTAGTTGAGTCACTCACCCTGTTTATCAGTTATGTGTACAATTCTTTCACCAGTTTTTGTAATGGGTTGTCATACTTTGTAATGATTTTTTGATGTTTTCATGCAGCTCCAGGTTGGTATAGGAAACAGTCTTTGTCCCTCTGTGAGTTTCTCTTTTAAGTAGGACTCCTTTTTTTGCGATGCGGTGGGTCGTTAATCTGCTGGGAGGGGATGGGTGCGCCACTCAGAGGGGCCCCCATGTCTGAGGGAGCCTTTCATGGGTTCCTCTTCATCCTCAGCTCAGTCATCATGACTGGATATCTGGCACAGTGCCTAAAATAGAAGGGAAATAAAAACAGGAACAACACGATCAGCACCGCCATTTCAACTGGACTGGGTGGGTGCTGAATCCTCATGAATATCTCCAAACTTTTTTTTTTATTATTATTATTGCCCCACGAGTGCCTAAAATAGAAACAGGGTTGATTTCAGTCTACTAGTAGTTACATTATGATGGATAACGATAGCTTACAGTAAAGTCTAGGTTGCAGCAACAGCATTTCTTCAGCACTTTGAATGTAGTGTTAATTATCTGTGAATGTGCATGCAAATGTGTTGAAAGAAGGGCCAGAGAGCATATTGATAAAGACCAGTAGTTCTAACTGTAGAAATGGCAGTATGCATTAATGCTGTAGAGATTATTCCCTGAAAGAGCAGCTATATGTTGGTGCCTGCAGGTCAAAAGTATCATCCGTTTGATCATTATTGATAAAGATCTTTCAATTATCAACCACAGGCCTCCAGCATGAAATGCTGAAATGGTGAGTTTTTGTTCTTTCGGCCTTCTGGCACGGTCGGTTGTGTATCCTTCCTGTAGGTTCTCAGTTTCTTTCTCTCTCTCTCTCTCTCTCTCTCTCTCTCTCTCTCTCTCTCTCTCTCTCTCTCTCTCTCTCTCTCTCTCTCTCTCTCTATCTCTCCCTCTCTGTAGTGTAGTTTCTTTTCTCTCTCTCTCTCTCTCTCTCTCTCTCTCTCTCTCTCTCCCTCTCTCTCTCTGTAGTGTGGAGGGCGGTAGGCCCAGCATGTGGCCACTGCAGTGTGAGTGTTGCGTGTGGTTGCACAACATGGGTCACGTTCCGTGCAGATGACGGTTCTCACCCCGTGTCACTCGTGGTTAAGTCACAGCCGGCCCCAAGAAAGCGCGGCCCGCCATGGTGTTGGTTCGTTGCATTAGTCGCGTGTGGCGGCTTCCTGCTATTAGTCAGTGGGGAACTGTGTGTGTGTGTGCGTGCGTGTGTGTGTGTGTGTGTGTGTGTGTGTGTGTGTGTGCGTGTGTGCGTGTTTGCGTGTGTGTGGGTGTGTGTGTGTGTGTGTATGTGTGTGTGTGTGTGTGTGTGTGTGTGTGTGTGTGTGTGTGTGTGTGTGTGTGTGTGTGTGTGTGTGTGTTTGGGAGGCAGTGACTCAGCACAAGCACACACACTGACACGCACATACTCACATGGATAGACACAAACACACAAAAACACACAGACACAAACAGACTCTCACACACACTCACAAACATGCACATTCACTCTCTCCCTCACACACAGATCCAAGCATACAGAGACAGACAAACAGACACACACACACACACACACACACACACACACACACACACACACACACATGTAGAAACAGTACATAAAGATGCTCTCATATATGAACTGACAAACACGCACGCACGCACGCACGCACGCACGCATGCGCACACACACATACACACACACACACACACACACACACACACACACACACACACACACATACAGACGAACGCATATACACACATACAGTCACCGAGACAAGCAGACAGACACAAGCACATAAGCCCATGGCAGCTTATTCATGGATCAATAGAACCCACACACATTGTCACGCACAAACTCAATAGATATTGGAAGTATGTGTAAATCCACACCATGCTGTCAGGTTCAGAAGAGGAAGGGAGCAGGTTGCAGGGGGATGGGTGTTTTAAAGGGTCAGGGTACGGTTCCAGCTGAGAATTTATCAGACACACACAGAGACACACACACACACACTCATGCGCACGTGCACACATACCAAACAGTCATAAACAAACATACATGCACACACACACACACACATACAAGCAAACATTTACACACAAATGCACAAACAAAACATACACTATTGCACACTATTACACAGTCAAACACCGAGACACACAGACACAGACACACACACACACACACACACACACAGACTCAATTGAACACACATAAAGCGCATGTCATAAAGCATTATGAAAAACACACACAGACATACAGTACAAACACAACACAGCATACAGGTGTGTGGGATGCAAACATTGCCCCCCAGCCCAGCCCACCCCACCCCACCACCCCTCCAGCGTGTGGAGTTGAGGTTGAAGGCCATGTTTGCCGTCCTTTAGATCAATCTATTCTGTCAACACACTGTTCTAGTCGACTCAAGCTTTATGTGTAGGGGGCTGGAGGTGTGGTGGTTCCCCAGTGTACTCTACCCACTGATGGGTTCTCTACCCACAGATAAAACGGACGCTTGTTCTGTTTTAGTTTCTTTCCCATCTGAAGAGCACCTCAAACATACTCCTTTGAGCCCATGAAGTGCTCTGCTATAAGCTCTTTAAAAATTCATTTTGTGAATATGAATATATATATATATATGAAGGGTTCAGATGCAAAAGCCTCTAAATCCGTCTGACCACTTTTCTTTTAAATGAGCATTTTGTATCAGGCTCTTATAGGGTTTCGCCTATAAATCAATATTTCAGACCAGGAAGAGAATGGTATTTAGTGAGTTTTGGAGCTAAATTATTGAACTAACTTACACTATATGTGAAGAGCATTCACTCACCATCATTATCTCATTTTTGACAAAAAGTGGATTTAGAGGCTTTTGCATCTGAACTCTTCATATATATATATACATATATATATATATATATACACTGTATAAATATATATATATGCGCTGAACGGCAGCACAATTTACCTAATCACTCTTTTCCATGCTCTCTTAAATACACCTTTGTTCCCCCAAGGCGAGATTGCCGAGGGTCTCTCTCGTCTGCGGCAGCAGTGCCATCGCGAGCCGAGTACTGATGAGCTCAGTCACAGGCGTTTAGGAGATATTAACATATTTAGCTTTGGAAAGAAATCAGGGAATGAAAGTGCTTGGCTAGCACTCCAGCCTGCCGCAAAGTTGCTCACATAACCATTCTAGAGTTTATTTGCAGTGGGGAGATTTTCAACACGACAACTGCTATATTTGGGTGCATCTTTGAATCTCCCCCCCCCCCCCCCCCTCCCATGCTCTTATAGCTGCATATGTGTTTTGTGCTTTCAATTGACAGTTTGAAGGGTCACAAACTGTGTTGTCACGATCCAGACATCCCAAACCGCCGCCGTGCAAGAATGATGCTACACTCACTCGTAGCCTTGGCAACGTGCAAGGCCGTAGACGTTTCATCATTCGCCTTGGGCTCGGAGCGCCATGCGTCAGACCCTCGCTAGCCTCTGTTTATGTTATGTCAGAAGGTCGCACACTGTTTTTTTTTTTTTTTTCATATTCAGATCAGGCCTCTGTACTGGAAACGTCACGAGTTAGCCCGGGAACAACGTGAGATGAACGTCACTGTGCCTGGAAGCGGGATTCGTGCTCATGTTTGCGTAACTCCCAAGTTTTTTTTTTTTTTTTTCTCGCTTAATGGAAATGACTTAAGGAATGTTGTTGTGTAGAGGACACCTTACTGAGTCATTGTCCGTGACGTTGTTTGGTGAAGAATTGGAGGGTAGAGAGAGAGAGAGAGAGAGAGAGAGAGATGTACACGTGAAAAAGAAAGAAGAGAAAGAAAGAAGAGAGAAAAGAAAGAAGAGAGAAAAGTTGAAAGAACGAGAGCAATAAAAGAAAGCGAGAATGTGAGAAAGAGACCCTGAGGGGAGATGAAGAACACGTATAGAGAACTAAAGGAGTTATTTGCTGGACACAATACTGAGTCATTGTTATTTTATAGGGGAAAGAAAGAAAAAAAACGAAAGAAAGCCAATAACCAAGGAAAGACCAAAGAAAAGGAAGAGACAGAAAGCGAGGAGCGAGGAATGCACACACAGACATCCAGGGACTTTGAGATATGTATACATGGAGATGGTCTGCACGTCTGCGTGACTTTGCACCCCATCGTCCACCCCCCCGCCCCCCCCACTGCTCGCCCATTGCCCCCCAGCGAGTCCTGACCTTTTAGCATCCCCAGACACTCATGGCTTTGACACGGGCGTTCCTGATTGGCTCCCAGCTGGCCAAAGGGATGAGAAGGGTGCATGCTGGGAGCTCTTGGGGACTGTGATCTCCCCCTCCATCACACTTGGAGTGAGCCTGCACACACACACACACACATATACATACAACAACACACACAAACATGGAGACGCATTCATGCACACTCACACACACACACACACACATACACACACACACACACACACACACACATAAATACATACAACACACACAAACACGGAGACGCATTCATGCGCACTCACACACAGTCAGCGAGACTGACACGATGAGCTGTGTGTACAAGGCCGTGTGTGCCGTGCTTTGAGTGCTCGTGATCTCCATAATACAAAGCACAGATCGATGTCGGAGTGTACGCCGCTTTTGTTGTATTCCATTCCTTTGTTGAACCACACACAGTAGCATCTTCAGTCATAAATCCAATTCATATCGAAGCTCTCCATGCACTTCAATAGGACTTCGAAGGGAAGGTTATTTCTGTGGGACTTCAGAAGAAGGTCTAAGTGGCAGAATGATACTGAACGGAGAGCTCCTCGTGCACACCATACCAACAACACTCTTTCACTCATTACTGTACTCCATCGCTTTTTTGAAGCACGGACACATGAAATACGCCTAAAAGCATTTTTTTTAACACATTATTTCTCGGGCTCTGGCCGTCTTGGCATGTTTGTCTCCCCCCATGACATTGCGGAGAATTTGTTGTGTCTGCAGTTTTGAGGGCTTTCGCGCTGTGTGGATTTTTCAGGCAGCGATTTATAGCTCGGGCCACAGGATCAAAGGATGGGGACGGATGAGGTTTGGGGGTGCGGGGTGGCCACGTTAGGGGGGCCATGGGGGTGCCGCTTGATGGAGATACGACGTGATGGGCGAGACATCGGGCATTTTATGGGCCTCCCTCATGAAGTGTGGCCTAGTAATGCCAACTCTAATCACAACTCGAACCCCCCTCAGATGTTTTAGTGGGTGTATGTGTGTGTGTGTGTGTGTGTGTGTGTGTGTGTGTGTGTGTGTGTGTGTGTGTGTGTGTGTGTGTGTGTGTGTGTGTGTGTGTGTGTGTGTGTGTGTGTGTGTGTGTGTGTGTGTGTGTGTGTGTGTGTGTGTCGGGGGGATTGTGAGGCATGTGTGCCTCTCGGTGTGTATGAGTTTTTTTGCACATCTGTGTGGTTGAATGTGGCTGTCCCACTGATGTGTGGTGTGTGTATGTGTGTGTGTGTATGTGTGTGTGTGTGTGTGTGTGTGAGGGGTGGGCTGTCTGTCTGTCTGTCAGATGCTAGTCCTCTGTTGGTCCCTGTGTTTGTCCTAAATTTGTGTCAACAGACCTGCCTGAGACTAAATAAATATTTCAGTAATATGTGACCTACTGGAAAACAGAGGAGAGATAGCAATGACAAGAGTGAGTGAGAGAGTGTGGAAGAGAGTGAAAGAGAAACAACAGAGAGAGAAAGAAAGAGAGAGAGAGAGCGACAGAGAGAGACGTTTTTTGCTCTGCTTCTGTGAAAGAGGGTTGGGAAATGAGAGTCAAACCAGCGTTGGTTCCAATATTCATAGTGGCACACTGCCCAGGTGGGAAGAGAGAGAGTGTGTGAAAGGCAGAGGGAGAGAGAGAGCAAGAGGGAAAGAGAGAGAGGGTGAGAGGCAGAGGGAGAGAGAGAGAGATACGCTGTGGGAAATAGAGAATTAGAGCTCGAAAGCAGAAAAGGAGAGAGGAGCTAGAGAGGGAGAGAGAGCTGGTGTGGAGAAGAGAGGGATAGAGAAATAGATAAGAGAAAGAAGCAGGCCACAGCGATGCACATGGGAGGAGGAGTGAATCAGCACAGTGCAGGTCCCTCTAATTGGTGCGCCTCCTCTCCTCTCTTACCTCTCCTCCTCCTCCTCTTCCTCCCTCTCTCCCTCCCTCCCTCCCTCCATCAGCCTCAGTGCCTGGATGGCGTCCCAGCAGCTCTCTGAGTGCTAAAGCGCTCCCCGTAGTGATTTAAGCGAGCCCTTCCTGTCCCGCGGTGGTGATGGTGGCGAAGGCAGGCAGACAGGGCTCTGGGTCGTCTACCTGCCTACTCCAGCACCCTCTTCATTCACTGAGCCACGCGCCGGCGTGAAGTCGCGAAGTTGTGAAGTGTCGCCACTGTCGCCGCCATCGCGTTCCCGGGCCAGCCGACGTAACGCTTCGCGACTTGACTCGCGCCGGCGCTTTTGGCGGGCCGGGTCGGCTTTCATCACGGCGATGTGATGCGGAGTACAGAGGAGAGACGTGTCCCCCGGGTGCCCGTGTGTGTGTGTTGTAGTGAGTGACCTTGATGTTGCCGTGGTGCCACAGCATCCCAAAAGCGCCCCCCCCCCCTCTCTATCTGATCAAGGGGACGGATACGATCAGGCTGACTGGCAGACCACAGGAGAGTGTGTGAGAGAGAGATGAGAGTGGGAGAGATGAGAGTGTGTTGATATTGCTGGCAAGTTGCAAATATGCAGTACAGCACTACATAGCTGTTTATATATATTCATATATTTATGTACACATATATAAACAACAAATATATTATGAATGCATTTATAAAATGCTACTGTATAAAAATATGACAAGTTACATTTAAGGCCACACACGTTTTGATCTCACATTGTCTGTCAAGGGGTTATTGTAGAAGGTAGGGATGTACTGTTGCGCTCTAGATGATAGTGTTAGTGTTTTAAACAGGTGCGTCAAACCAAAAGACATCAGAAAAAAGCAGGAAAAGTTGAAGGCACAAGTCTTTGCTGAAAAAGATTTTTACTGAGGGGGAGCAGACGTTGAAACTTTCAGCCATTAGGCTATTCTCAATGCTCGCAGAGGTTATTGTAGCACAGGCTATCATGCACTACCGTATGTACTGTATGTGCATCTCAGAGAGAGATGAGAGTGGGAGAGATGAGAGTGTGTTAGTATTGCTGGCAAGTGGCAAGTTGCAAATACACATACAGCACTGCATATAGCTGTTTATATCTATATTCATATATTTATTTATGTATAAACATATATAAACAACAAATATATGAATGCATATATTTATAAAATGCTATAAAAATGTGACAAGTTACATTTAAGAGCTCATATTGACAAAATGCCTGTCAAGGGGTTATTGTAAGTGTAACACACGCTATCATGCACTACTATGGCAAGCCATTTTATCATTATAATGTTAATTCCAGATAATCAAATTTGGTGTTTCAATGTTAAAAGGGCTTGCCATAGCACTACCGTATGTACAGTATGTGCATCTCAGAGGCTGTGCTGCATGCTTTACTGTAGGTGCGTGTGTTCTGGTCCTGCAGGGCTGCTGGGCTGCAATCGTTTCCGTGGGTCAGCGCTGAACTACAGCGCCCTGCTCCTGGAGGAGGAGGCCGGGGTGCTGTACGCCGGAGCCAGAGAGGCCATCTACGCCCTGGACATCGCCAACATCTCCGCCCCCCGGGCCAACCACTCGGTGAGTACAGTACACAGCCGCGGTAGACGCCAGGCTCGGATTATTTTGGGATGTGTTATATTATTAGTTTGGAAAATACTGCCTTGAGAGAAAAGTCAGAAAATATTGTCTGTTTGACATCCATGTACTGTAGCTTATAACATGAACAGGTATTCCTCCATTTACTGTGTAAAACCCTGTTGTCCTCCAACCTCTTCCCCATGAACCACACGCTTTGACGTGCATATTTTCTGCGCGTTTAATTAATTTTGATTACCGATCACTCCGTATATGATTTATGTGTTTGTTTAAGCGTTAAGCCGATGTGACCTTTTGTTTTATAGATCAAGTGGCCTGCAACGGCTGAGCAGAAGAGGCAGTGCCAGAACAAAGGCCGAGACAATCAGGTGAGGGGATGACACCTGTCCACCCTCCGACCCCCTTGTCACCAGGGAGACTCTCAGGGAGACTCAAAGGGAAAAAAACTTGAGTACAAACATGTCAGACGGGGGGAAAACTGAAGACGCCTACGTGATGTTCGTCTTCCTCTGTGTGTCTCTCTCCTCCTCACCACTGTGTTTTCCTTTGGACTGTGTTGTTGTAACGTAGGTGCCTGATGGCTGTTGCTGCAGCTCCTGTTTATATACACCTTGTGTTCCCATCCGTGGAGGCATAACAGCACCTCGCAAATTGTCAGTGGCCGACTGTGAGGGTTTTCTCCTGGTATTTATAGCCTGGCTTTAGGCCTCACTTTTTTTTTTTAACGTCCTGTAAGAACCCCAAGGTAATCGCGATGAAAAATGGTCCCTCTTCCCGTTTTAGAAACAAGAGTGTAGCTGTCTGGCTGGCAGCCCTGGCTTAATAAACCTGTAACTCTTTAGGGCCTGTTCCGTTGAGGTCACTTCACGTCTGTCTCGATCTCCTCTTCTTGTCCTACAGACGGAGTGCTACAATCACGTCCGCTTCCTGCAGAGGCTAAACGAGACTCACCTGTACACCTGTGGCACGCATGCCTTCAGGCCACTTTGCGCATACCTTGTAAGAGCTTTAATTATAATGTTTAAGAGCTTTAAATATGATAAGTATTACCTTAGCTTTAGATTTGCATTGACTGTTGTTATTATGTACACTCCAGCACACACGCCTATGTTGTAAGACGTTTGATTGAGATGAAGTATCACCTTACCTTTAGATTTACATTGATTGTTGTAATTAAATATACCTTAATTGCAGATATTATGTATATTATATTTTTATCTTCACATACTCCTTTTGAATGCACACAGAAGACTTTTAGAGCCCAGAATGTCAAGTCAAGTGTAATGCACCTGCTTCCACAGCCCTGGTCTCAAGAGTCAGGGCAGCCATTAGGATCATCTCGTCTACTTACCCTTGTCCTTTTCATCTGTCTCTCTCTCTCCGTGCACTGTCCTCTGATAGGATGTGGAGCAGTTCCGCCTCTCGCGCACGGAGGATGGCCGAGACAGGTGTCCCTATGACCCAGCGAAAGGCTACACAGGCCTCCTCGTGGGTAAGCGGTACCAGTCCAAGCCGTGTCTATGTAATCGGGTGCTGGAGAGACCTATAAAGTCTCTGTGTTGTTATTATGAGTTTCATGTGTTCATTAGAGGAGTCACAGTTTACTCCAGTGGTGATTCATATTAACACTGTTGAAACTGCGATAGGAGAATCAATCCTTACAATTCAAAACCAGGGCATGATTTCATAGATCTGAGCAAGGTTATTCAAGGTCATTCACTCACTCACTCGTATTTCTAAGCTATTTCTTGAGTACCCTGTGATAATGTAATCCAACGCCTCTTGCTCTCTTTCTGCACATGATCAGATGGCGACATGTTCTCCGCCTCTCAGTACGAGTTCCGGAACACACCTGACGTCCGACGCAACTTTCCATTTCCTGTGCTGAGGGCAGAAGAGGCTCCCACCAGATGGCTTATGGGTAGGCAAAGCAAGTGGCAGTGCCAGTCACTCTCTTGTTAAGGCTGTTTGCATTTGCGCTGTGCCTCACATCACATGAGTTGCATTGGTTAAAGTGATACATGTTTGGATAAATGTTATGGAAATGGAAATTGCTTGACGCTTATATCTCCTTAGTCAGATCTGATGTTATGAGGAATGGATTTATTTTCATTGCTAAAGTATCGCTAATGTGCGTGAGTGGGACAAAACTCACATCCACATCTTCTGCCTTCCCTCTGTTCCAGAGGCTGACTTTGTGGACTCAGCCCTGCTGAGAGAGAGCGTCAACAGCTCCATCGGGGACGACGACAAGATCTACTTCTTCTTCACGGAGAAGAACCAGGAGCAGACGGCGTACTCCAGCCAGAGAAGGGTGGCCCGAGTGGCACGAGTGTGCAAGGTGAGGAGAAGCAACTCATTTGTTTATTTTCTATTCTTCTAGATCTAGTGCCATTGGACTTCTTTTAGTCTCTCGTCAGACAAGTTCTCAGCCCTGAAGACAGCTTTTTGAAATACTGAACAAGAAGCACATGCCTCTCCCTGCACACTAAGCCTAAGATTTAGTTTGTTCGTAAACCAATGTTAGCTAATAATATATAGCTATAAACAGCTAATCATAATAATGATAATGACCGCAACAATAATAATGATTAAGACTAAATGCACACTAAGCTATACTGTTTTGAGCAAAGTTCATACAGCCAATCATTTTATGGCTATATTTGTAGCCCAATTTTCTGGCTATATTTATAGCTATATTCAATAATTGTAACCCTCCTGGGCAGTAATTTCCCTAATGTGTTCGTGAAGCTATTTCGTAATGACCTTGGCATTGGCACCACCGCTACTGTACCTCGCCTCTGCCGAAAAAAAAAAAACAGCAGCAAAGTGAACCTGCACCGGTCAGCACTACAGTAAAGTCCAGTCAGTGGGATGGCAGGGCAGGTAGACGACCCTTGTTGCCCGGGAGACATGTGCACATGTCGGGCTCAGGTGTGGGAATACGGGATGACACCGGCGCACACTCTTCCTCTGGAGGTGTGAAGACAGTCTTCCTCCTCTTCCTCCTCTTCCTCCCCCCCCCCCCCCCCCTGTCTGAATTATTGAACCTCAGACTGACCTCCTTCTTGTGCTGGGTTCAGCGGCTTAGTGTTGTGGGGGTGGGGGGATGGGGGTTGGAGGTGGGGGCGTTGGTGGGTACTGATGCCACTGTTGCCAGGCAGAATAGAGCCCACCCCTCATCCCTAGACAGTAGTTTCACTCCCTCTCTCTCTCTCTCTCTCTCTCTCTCTCTCTCTCTCTCTCTCTCCCTCTCTCTCTCTCTCTCTCAGTTCCCCCTTGCTGTTCATCCCTTCTTCCCTCTCTCTCTCTGTCTCCTACTTGGCTTCTTTCCATGCTTCTCTACTCCTCTCTCAGTTTTTCATGGTTCTCTCTTACTTTTCTCTCTCTCCCCTATATGACTAGTTCCCCCCAGTCTCAACACCCTGCTCTCTCCCCCTCATAGTTTTTTTTCTCTCTCTCCATCTATCTTACTATCTTACTTTTCTCCCCATCCTCCTCATCCATCTCATCGCATCTCATCTCATTTCTCTCAGCATCCCTCTCCTGTCCCTGCCAAACCACTCTAGCCAATTCTCCCTAAATCTCTGCACTTCGTTTTTTTTTATCAACACACTCTTGAGTTAATGTTAACCCCCCCCCCCCCCCCCCCCCCCCACCTTGTTGCCTCTCGTCTCTGTCATTTTGGCACCCCTGGTTCATTATTAATATCCATTATTTCACACTCACAGTTTTCCACACCATTAACAATTCAGCTCCTGCAGGATCCAGGTCAAGTCCCTCACTGATCTGTCTATGAGCACAGTGCCGCTCAGCTGGGGATGGGGATGGGGACTGGGTGGAGCCTTTTGAGTGGGGAAAGGTGTGTGTACTGTATGTGTGTGTGTGTGTGTGTGTGTGTGTGTGTCTGTCTGTCTGTCTGTCTGTCTGTCTGTCTGTCTGTCTGTCTGTCTGTCTGTCTCGCTCTGTGTGTGTATGTGTGTCTGTGTATGTGTGTGTGTTTGGTTCTGTGTTTGGGTCTGTGTGTGTGTGTGTGTGTGTGTGTGTGTGTGTGTGTGTGTGTGTGTGTGTGTGTGTGTGTGTGTGTGTGTGTGTGTGTGTGTGTCTGTGTCTGTGTCTGTGTGTCTGTGTCTGTGTCTGTGTCTGTGTCTGTGTCTGTGTCTGTGTCTGTGTCTGTGTCTGTGTCTGTGTCTGTGTGTATGCGTTCGTGCATGCTTGCGCGTGTGTTGTCAGACACTTGTCAGATATGTAGCTTCTGATAGTGGATGTGGGCAGGACTGATGCCAGATCAGTAGTGGTTGAGCTTTAGAACATTCTGCAATCAGGGAGGGGATGTGGGGAGTGGACTGATGTTGAGGTGAGCAAAGCAAGAAAAAGAAGCAGGTGGAGAGTGCGTTTGTGTGTGTGTATGTGTGTGTGTGTGTGTGTGTGTGTGTGTGTGTGTGTGTGTGTGTGTGTGTGTGTGTGTGTGTGTGTGTGTGTGTATTTGTGTGTGTGTGTTTGTGTGTGTGTGTCTGTGTATGTGTGTGCATTCTTTCGTGCATGCTTGCGTGTGTGTTGTCAGACACTTGTCAGATGTGTAGCTGCTGATAATGGATGTGGGCAGGACTGATGCCAGATCAGTAGTGTAGTGGTTGAGCTTCAGAACATTCTGCAATCAAGGATGTTGAGGTGAGCAAAGCAGAAGCCCCGAAAAACAGAAGCAGGTGGAGAGGTTGACCGGACGCGTGGCATAAGAGCACGACGCTCGTCCCCCCTCCAGAGACAGGCGAAGCCACCGAGGCTACGCTATGGACACGGGATTTGCATGTGCCAGAGACGGTTAGAGGGCACCTTGTTAACTTGGGGGCTTCTGCACACGCCACAGGCAAACATGCATAAATATGCATTCACTCTCTCTCACTGTCTGTCTCTCTCTCTCTATCTGTCTCGCTCTCTCTCTCTCTATCTATCTCTCTTTCTCTTTCTGAATCATCATGCACACAGACAGAAACAAACACAGACTGTCGCTCTCTGTCTCCTTCTGTCTGTCTCTAACTTTCTTTCTCTGTCTCTCTGACACTTGTACACAAAAAAGGCAAAAACTGTCTCTCTCTCTCTCTCTCTCTCTCTCTCTCTCTCTTTCTGTGACTCTCTTAGTGTAGTCCTTGGACTCTACTGAGATACAAAGCCATGTGGATCTTCTTGTATGTAACATCCTCTCCAGTGTCCGGACACACACACAGACACACACACACACACACACACACACACACACACACACACTCACACACACACACACACACACACACACACACACACACACACACACACACACACACACACACACACACACACACACACACACACACACACTCATTGCCACTCAGCCAGCGCCAGTCAGACCTGTGTGTTTAGAATGCAGAGCGTTTCTCAGTCATCAGCGACCCCCCCCACACCCCACCCCACCCCACACTCCTCCTCCCCCCTGCCGATGTCCCTCTCAGCCCCCCCAGGGTGTGAAGGCTCCCTGTCCCCCTGTCCCTGGCCTGCTTCATGGGAATGTGAGCTGACAGCCCTGGTACCCACAGCCATCCATGCTGTGCGGTTGCCTCAGGCCCCTTTTTAGTTAGCTGGCCGTGTAGATGCCAGTCTGGGGCACCCTGTCTATTTTTTTCTGTCCCTGCTATTCTTTTCTCCTCTCCCGTGTCTGTCTTCCTGTCCATTTCAGTGGTGCTGTTTCCCTCTTTCTCTTTCTCTTTCTCACCCCTCTTTCTCTTCCTCTTTCTCACCCCTCTTTTCCTGCTTAGCTCTGTTTCTCTGCCTTTTCACCTTTCTGCTTTTTTCTAACTTTGATGTCTGTTGCGCTCTCCCTCTCCCCCTCCACACCCCTCTCTCTCTCCCTCCATCCCCTCCTCTCTCTCTCCACCCCCCCTCTCTCCCTCCATTCCCTCCTCCCTCCCTCTCTCCCTCCACCCCCTCTCTCCCTCTCTCCCTTTCTCCCTCCGCACCCCCCCTCTCTCCCTCTCTCGCTTCTCCCATCTCTGTCCCGCAGGGTCTTGTCTCCCATCCATGCAGAGAGACATCCAGCTCTCTCTCTCTCTCTCTCTCTCTCTCTCTCCCTCTCCCTCTCTCTTTCTCTCTCTCTCTGGAGGTCGGCCACGATGCCCCTCCTCTCTCTCCCTACGTGGCGGCGCCTGCCTGCCTGCCTGCCTGCCCGCTCGCTCGCCCGTTTGCCTGCGGCTGCTTAATTCACGGCAGGGGGGATTAACCTTCAGGAGCCGCCGCCGCCGCCGTTTAATGGGGAGGGATATTTACAGAGTGCGAGAGAATGGGGGGAAAAAGAAGCCCGTAATTGGATTAGCTGGCTCGGGGTCCGCATTAGCTTATCTCCACCGCTGCTGACGTGGCCGAGGCGCTAACGACGAGCCAGGTTTTTTGGGAAACGTCATCGGTGCCTAAATGGGCAGGTAATACCTGCGCGTCAGATCGACATCTTTCAGGCAACGTCAGTCTCCCCTGCCTAAAGTCAGCCTTCCTTAGGGGCGTGCATATTATAACATATGGTGTACGCTGAATGTATTTTCAACTAGAAACGTACTCAGAGAGTGCAAACCTCCGCCAAGGCGAAAACATAACCGCCTCCTGGATCCAGACGGTGATACAGATCACTCCCACTTCCTTTGGTCATTTCAGACCTTCCCTGAACGTTTCATCAAAATCAAAATCCATAACTTTTTGAGTTATCCTGTGAACAAACAAACAAACAAACAAACAAACAAACAGACAGACAGACAGACAAACCCCGATGAAAACATAGCCTCCTTGCCGGAGGTAATGAAGATGAAAGGTCTGTGAGAGGCATAATCCTCAGTGTAATAGTTTGTGTTGTGTAGTTTGCATAGTTTATCACGGTAAGGGGGGAACGCAGGTTTGATAAAACAGAGAAACTGTAGTTGCTGCTGGAGGTCTGTGTGAGATGAGCAAAGGGATTTGTGACGCCGTGATCCAGATGAGATATTAAAGTGCTATTTTCCCACGCAGCAGTGTGTGTGTGTGTGTGTGTGTTTGTGTGTGTGTGTGTGTGTGTGTGTGTGTGTGTCTGTGTGTGTGTGTGGGTGTCTGGTCTCGGCATGGTAAAAAAAAATATAATTAGGGGGAATCTGCCAAAGTAGGCCCAGCCAGGGCCAGACCAATCACAGTCAGCGCCTTGCTGACAGAATAAGAAAAGCAGTCAATTTATCCCAACTCCTCTCTCGCTCACGCACACACACACAGAAAACTCATAAGATGTCCTTTGTTTATAGTGAGTGTGTGTTTTGGTGCTCGATCATCTGCAGTGCAGATCTCTGTTTTTTTATCCTACATGTGGATGGATGGATTATGCTCTGCAGTAAAGATATAAGCACATACTTTACAAACACACACACACACACACACACACACACTCACTCCTACACAAGCACACTCACGAACACACACAAACACACAGACACACAGACACTCACACACATACACACACACACACACACACACACACACACACACACACACACACACACACACACACACACACACACACACACACACACACAGTGATTCCCATCCTGCACCTCTACCTTTCTCTGCCAATGTTTAAGCACTGTGTAATATGTGCTCTGCAACGTTTGACTACCCTCTCCTATTCCCTCACCTCTCTCCTTCACCTCTCTCTCTCTCTCTCTCTCTCTCTCTCTCTCTCTCTCTCTCTGTGTATTGAAACACTCCTCCCTCACCTCTCTCTCTCTCTCTCTCTGTGTATTGAAGCGCTCCTCCCTCACCTTTTTCTCTCTCTCTATCTCTCTCTCTGTGTGTGTATTGAAGCGCTCCTCCCTCACCTCTCTCTCCCTCTCTCTCTCTCTCTCTCTCTATCTCTCTCTCTGTGTGTGTTGAAGCGCTCCTCCCTCACCTCTCTCTCCCTCTCTCTCTCTCCCTCTCTCTCTCTCTCTCTCTATCTCTCTCTCTGTGTGTGTTGAAGCGCTCCTCCCTCACCTCTCTCTCCCTCTCTCTCTCTCCCTCTCTCTCTCTGCCAGGGGGACATCGGTGGGCAGCGGACCCTGCAGCGGCGCTGGACATCCTTCCTGAAGGCCCGGCTGCTGTGCTCCATCCCGGACTACGAGCTGCAGCTCAACGTGCTACGCAGCGCCGCCCTGCTGGAGGGAGCCCGTGCGCAGGACAGCGTCTTCTACGGCGTCTTTGGACTGGAATGGTGAGAACGCCACCATAGCATTGATTGAAGTACAATAGAGTGTAGATGTCACAGCATACTATATTTATTATGCTGTTGTTAGAGGTAGAAAAGTCCAGCTTCAGAAAGTAAAAGTCCTGCCACATATCTGTGCCAATCATTCACTTAAACCAGCTGATTCTAATTAGCACAAGTCTCTTGATTCTAATTAGCACAACTCTTCAGCTGGGTAGAGCAGCTAATTGACGAGATCACCTGTGTTAAGTGCACAGGCAGAACCAATATATTATTGGATTTTTACTTTCTGAACCTGAGGGGTATTTCACAAAACCTAGATAAGGGATTAAGCCGGGATTTTTTGGTTATCCTGGATGAACTTACCCTTGACTCGGTTTCACAAAAGAGATGCTACATAAGTTGCCATGGGAATTTATTCTCTGAAGCTAGCCTGCTCCCGACCAGGCTAACAGCCAAGATAAGTTAATTCTAATGGTAATTACATTATCTGATTGGTTCAGCTAGCTGTCATTCAAATCAGACCTGCATGCGATTTTTGAAAGAGCTGTACTCCATTTATATACTATTTGCTACTTGCATTTACTCGCAAAACACAACAGAATGTCTGCCCAATACCATTTAGATATCATTTAAATTATGGTGGCCTTATAATTAATTACAAAATCGTTGTTTGCATCTTTTTTTGACTGACGTTTGATGAATAGCCTACTGTAGTAGTTGATTGGAAGTGGAGGGGACATATTTCGAAGGTGTTTTCAACTAATTTGGTTTAAAGACAGAATAAAGATATATATAGTCATACTTTGTGCATCTTTGCGGAGGCAAGCACTTTCTTAATGACGTTGCGTGCCGAGACAAGGAAGCTCTCACACGTGGGTACATACGTAAATTTGCATTCACTTGGTCTGCCACACCTACTCCCGCTATGTAACAGAAATAATCATGATTCCCCATCCAAAAAAAGTAAAACTTTACCTCGTTGTTGTCTATATCAAAAGCGGTTGTTAACGTTGTGTGCAAGATGCTATTTTTGGCGTCTTTTTTATTCCAACCGTGAGTTATTTGGGGGAGAAACGAGAACGCGCACACATCCCGAATAACTTACACCTGGCTTGACATAGACGCTCCTGTTCATCCTGGATTGGCGTTAGTGAAACGAGTTTAGCAAGGATGACTAGAGAACGCTATGTCAAACCTGGCTTTATCGATTATCTTGGATGTCTTAATTCTGCTTTTGTGAAATACCCCTCTGGAGTTTTCTACCTCTGGCTGTAGATAGTTACTGGATATTTGTACTTTAAGTACAGTTTGTTTATGTAGGAATCATTTGTTTACTTGTTCGTATAAAAACTGTGAAGTTAGCATGGCTGTCACCAACTGTATCAGCCCCTGTGATGTAAACAGAGTCATATAGTTCACTGCTTTGTGGAACAGGTTGCTTGACTCTCACCAGGCCAAGCTCAATATTTTAAGATGGAACATTAGTCTGGGGAGTCTGCGCTGTATTTCTACTGCAGAAGGGGCGTGATCAGTGGGCATAGTTCAAATGACCCTCTACGCTTCAACCAATCAGACCAACGATCGGGGTGTGCCATGTGCATAAGCCAGTTTGTGATTGGTCCCCACAAATGTGTAACGGAAACAGGAGCGTTGAATGTGCAGGTTTCCAGTCTGAGCTGCAAGGCAAGATTTCGCAAGATGTCTTGTTTGTTTGTGTTTATAATTATGTTTACATTCATTAGCAGATGTGTCTATGCAGAAAAACATGCATTATATTTTAACCAAGGTCCAAAGAAAACACACCGCAGAAGTAGCTCACCCCTACCTTCAGCATCCCCAGAGAAACTCCACGCAGGGATTCGTTTTTGTTTGGGGCCAGTCTGCGCCCACTTTGTTTGTTTCCAGTATTCGGAGCCTGGGTTGCCTCCTGAGACCGGATTTTTTTACAGTATAATCACGCAATGGGTAGTTAGAGATCCTGAGAAGATGATTGCTGAATGTGACAAAAAAATGTTATGGTCTTGAAATAGCATAAGATCCTTCACTGAACTTTTATGTTAATTCATAAAGTTCAAACTAAGCTCATTGATATTTTGAGTATACAAAGACGCCAACTGTTATTATTAGTGTCTGTAGGATTACTCATCAGACACGTCTAAAGTTATAACTGAAAGCATTGTCCGAGGAAAGGGCATTGGCCCTTGGCTGCTTTGAGGCTCGATTGGAGCTCTCATGAGACTCGAGGCTCCAGGGTGTTGGGAGATTCCCCTCCTCTCCCGTGTGAGAGGCTGCGACAGGGGGAAGAGGTAATCCACAGACATATGACTGTCCTGTGATGAGGAGAGGCTCAGCTTGAGGTTCATCAGTGGGATGGTTACTGACACGAAGCGAGTTTGTTTCTCAAGTAAACGTTCAGTTGGAGATGGATTTTTTTTTTGGTGAAGCAAACAGATGACTTTGGGATCAGTTTATTTTTAGAGAGGATGGTAATGACTATCACAGATTGTGTGAATTGTTCTGAAGATGTGTTTGTGCGTGTGCCTGTGTGTATGTCTGTGTGTATGTGTGTGTGTGTGTGTGTGTGTGTGTGTCTGTGTCTGCGTGTGTGTTTGTGTGTCCTTTTCATATCAGAGGAGGAAATACACAGCAAATAAAAATGTGAGATAGAGAAAGTGAAGAGATAAAGCACAAGCACAAAGAAGAAGAAGAATGGATCTGAGTTGAAAAGTAGCATAATGCCAGACGGCCTGAGGAAGGGAGGAGAATGGAAAGAGACAGGGAGGAAGGAGAGAGAGTGAAAAAGAAAGGGAAAGAAAGAGAGGAGGGAATACTAATATGCAGAGTCATGCTGCATCAGTCATTGGTTTCAGTGACTAAAGATCACGGCGAGAGAGAATGTCTCTGAATGTTCCCCTCGCTGTCTCCCTGTCTGGGTCTCTCTCTCTCTGGCTCTCTAAGGCGTTTTGTGTCTTTCACCGTTGTTCTGCTGGTGGGTCCCTCTCTTTCGCTATTTCTCTCTCCATCCCTCTTTCTCTCTGTCCCCCCACCACCACCTTACACCTTTCTCTCTCCCCCCACCACGTTACACCCCCCTCTCTCTCTCTCTCTCTCTCTCTCTCTCTCTCTCTCTCTCTCTCCCCCCACCACCTTACACCTCTCTTTCTCTCTCTCAATTTCACTCTGCTTCTCTATCTGTGCCTCTCCCTCTCCACATTTCTCTCTCTCTCTGTCTCTCTCTCTCTCTCTCTTAGTTTTATTGCTGGACAGGGCTGGCGCCTCTGTGTGCATAGCCCCAGAAGGGGTGATTCGGTCATTGTATCATTAAGCTAAGCTGCATGAAAAGATAACACCGTTAAATGTTAATTTGCTCCCATTGTCTGCTTTTTTTGTTTGACTATTAGCCGCCCGCTGCGAGCATATTTTTCGCCACAGGAAGACGATGGCGTCCTCATTATCAGCGAGTCCCATGTGACATCGGCACAGTCGCGTCATGTGACAGGCCTCATAGGGCCGCAGTGAGAGTTCTAACAGCGGCGCTACACTGGGCGCCCAACTGTTCCATTCGTGGTGCATAAAAATTGTTCTAGAAGACCGCTCAATTTGTATGTGTGCAGTACTCTCACAGCTGCTGTAGCCAGTTCCATTGATTATGGCGGAAGCTGATTGTTGCAGGATACACTCGGATACACGGGGCGCCTCTCATTTGTCTTTCATACATCCTCCCTTTGTTTCTCTGTCCTCGTCCTCACTGATCTACATAGAAAAACAATGGGATAGTCTATCCAGTGTTAAGTTATAGATCAGTGGGAACGAGCCTGGAGGACCGAGCGTCGAGGATCGAGGAGGGATGTTGAGAGAGGCCCACGGAATGCTCCAGTTGAGCTCCCGGCGTAGCCCCGCTGTACAGTACTGTAAGTGTGTCATGTGCAGTAGAGAGACACCAGAGAGGAAAGAGGGGATTCCACACAAGCCACGAGCTGGTTCTCCAGCAGGCGTTGTTCTAACTGTCTGTCACCATAGAAATACACCAATGAACAACTTGGCAGTTCCATGAACTGTCCTCAAACTTCTTCAACTATTCCATAGATCAATATATTACAGCCTACACTGAGCACTACTTAGACACTCTACTTAGTGCTTATGCTGACAACTGTTCCTTAGAGAATTTGGGCAATTACTCCTGCCCTGCCTTAAACAACCTTGCGTGTTGTCTCATTTTTTAAAGGAAAAATGTGAAGGCGTCAGCTGTATGCCTGTACTCCGTCACTGACATCCAGAAGGCCTTTGATGGACCCTTCATGGAGAACCAGGACTCAAAATGGAGAGAGTTCACAGGGAAGGTTCCAGAACCAAGGCCTGGTTCGGTGAGATTTAAGAATACAGAATGTGTGTTTATAGTTCAGTATGTGTGTGCGTGACTTAAGTGATTGGTGTACGTGCGTGGCTTGGGATGCATGCATGTGTGTGTGGGTGTGTGTTTGTGTGCATGTGCATGCATACATACAGTACAT
The DNA here is from genome assembly GCF_963854185.1 of Sardina pilchardus. Lineage (NCBI taxonomy): Eukaryota > Metazoa > Chordata > Actinopteri > Clupeiformes > Clupeidae > Sardina > Sardina pilchardus. The sequence goes on along the minus strand of NC_085015.1, from coordinate 9,250,777 downwards.
GTGTTTGTGTGTCACAGACAGTGTGTGTGTGTGTGTGTGAGAGAGAGAGAGGGTATATGAATGTTGTCTCTCTCTCTCTTCAGTATCCAGCCGTTTCCTCATTAATTGGTACCAGTGACCCCGTCCTTCCCTTCCCTCTAGTGTATAACCAACCAGCACCGGGCTCTGCTCATTAATTCGTCACGTGACCTCCCCGACAACGTTCTCACCTTCGTGCGCCGCCACCCTCTCATGGCCTCCCCAGTGCTGCCGGTCAGAGGGCGCCCTCTGGTGTTCAAGAAGAGCGTCAACTACAGCAAGATCTCCGTGCTTCCCGTGGCTGCTGCAGACGGGGTTGTTTATAACATGCTCTTCATTTGCACAGGTGAGCTTGGTCTGATTGATTGGTCTTTATGGGGTGTTTATTATTACATAGGAGTAATGCTTTGATTATTATTTTTGTCTGAAATTGTGGCAGTCGCAAGTAGTATCCTGTTTCAGAGCTGATACTTAATTCTTAATAATATCTTTGAAATGTTAGTTTTTTGTTTTAGTTTGTATTATTATTCATTTTATTATTATCATTATTATTATTATTATTATTGCTATTACTGTTTGTTTTTTGTTTATGTAAAGCGCTATATAAATAAACTTGACTTGACTTGACTTAACTAGTATGTGGGGTTAACTTGTGTGTGTGTGTGTGTGTGTGTTCAGATGAGGGCTGGCTCCACAGGGCAGTAGAGGTCGGAGATCACGTCCACATCATCGAGGAGCTCCAGCTGTTCAGTGAGCCGCAGCAGGTCTACAGCATGGTGATCTCTCAAGCGCAGGTAGCAAGAAGTCGCTCCCTACACACTGTCACTGTATTTACTGTTCATCTGCCCATGTCCAAACCAGTGGTTCTCAAAGTGTGGGCCGCACTCCACTAGTGGGGAATAGAGACTTGACAAACGGGGCGCAAAGAACAGGAGGAAATTTGTTTCGTTTTTTTGTGCCTATTTTTAATAATGCTATAGATCATAGATTCAAGTGCAATGAAACGGGAAATGTAAGGTGGAACCAAAATGCAGAAATTGAGCATAAAAAAAAATCTGAATATTGAACAGTTTCAAACTGTCTGGTTCTCTTTTGCTCCCTCCCCTCATCCTTGCCTCTCTCTCCTTCTTTCTGTTTCTCCCTCTCTCTCTCTCTGACAGAGGAGTGTGTACCTGAGCTCTCAGTCTGGCCTGGTGCAGGTGCCTTTAGCCACCTGTCAGAAATACATATCATGTTTCGACTGTGTGTTTGCCCGGGACCCATTCTGTGGTTGGGATGGCACGACATGTGCTGATGTTTCCCTGCACACAGACAGGTACAGAGGTCTCATCTACTGTCATTTCTCTCAAGGAACTCTACATGCAAAAAGATAGCGATGCACACATCCAAAAAGTAAAAGTGCTGGACAAAAAAAAAAACGTAGACTAATGAAACAGAATCAGAATGAAACAGAAACAGAATGTCCGCACACTTGCTCCGGTTTCCCCTGTCTCAAGGAACTCTACTCAACAACTTTTACATACATTGTATGTATGTTATATTTTGCAACTTTGCACTGCTGAAGTTATGCTTTTTGCTCTCTGCAGGTCCAGTCTTGTTCAAGATGTTGAAGTGGGGAATAGGGGTTGTCCCAGCATCTCAGGTGATGGTGAGTAGTGAGTGCACTTGCTAAAGTGGGCAGATGTTCATGTCAACTGTCTGCCCCTACTTTGTAGTCAAGTCAAGTTTATTTATATAGCACATTTCATACACAGAGGTCATTCAATGTGCTTCACATAAACAAAAAAACAAACAGTAATAGCAGATAAACGCATAGATGGGCAAAGAGTAATAGTAATAATAATAATAATACAAATAAAAATAATAATAAAAAGATAGAAAATAGAAAATAAAAAGAGAGCATGTAGTGTGTAGTGTGCCCTTTGGCCCAATTCACACCAAAGATCCGCAATGAAAGACGAAACCGTTGCAGAAATGCAGAGGTGTGAATTAAATGTTGTACAGTATGTCGTTGCAAGCCATCGCAAAGCTTTCACCATGTCTAGTCACAGTTGCAAGGTTTACGAATGTTGCAGCTCATCTCGTCGCGAGTCTTTGGTTTGAACCCTTTAGATGTTATGTACTGCAGTTTGCATTTTGAAGTTAACATGCCATACATACTGTATGGGCTTAGATTAGAACCATTGTTATTGTTTACATGTTACTGTGTTTACTTAATCAGATGTTCTTAAGCACACTTGAGCTGCATTTTAGTTCTCTAGTTACACTTAAGTACACTCAAACATCTGTGGAAGTTGTACCAATTATTTCCACTATTTCCACTTATCAGTAGCAAGCTGCCTCTGTTCTCTACAGTTTTATTTTAATTACTTCCTGTTTCATGTGTTTCATCTAAAGACTCTACTCAGATTTGTTTTTATTTTTGATTCAGCAGATCCATTAGTCTTATTCAGTTGTGAAATAAATGTTCATTGATGTAGCTAAATTAGTTTCAGTGTAGCATACTAAACACCATTATACATTCTCAGTTGCATTCCGTGTACTGTATGAATGAATGAATGAATGAATGAATAATTAAGTAGATTCCTATGAGTATTGAGGCCATTGACTATCAGTTAAATGTGAATGTAATTGTGCCAGTACTTTTTAAAATACTTACAGTTCTGTGTCATTCCCCTGTGTGGTTTTCCAGGTTCAACAGTGCACCGTGCCCGATCCGTGATGGCGGGGGACGACGTGCTCCTTCAGTGTGAACTCCTCTCCAACCTGGCAACCCCGCTGTGGACGCTGAATGGCCTGGACCTGCCGAGCCCCGGGCTGGGCTCCAGCTACCGCGTCGGAACCGACGGCCTGCTCCTCATCGCCGCCCGACCCAAACAGAGCGGCTCGTACCGCTGCTTCTCCCAGGAGAACGGCGTCCGGGTGCCGGTGCGCCGGTACACCGTCCGGATCCAGGCCCCGGTTCTGCCCTCGCCGGGCCCGGGGGATTCGACGGAACCGCCCTCGGAGTTCCTCGATTCCCTTCCGACTCCGTCCGTCGGGCCCTCGGAGCAGCCCGTGTCCTCCCCGCCGGCGCCGCTCCCCCCCGGGCCGGAGTCGCAGGCCTACAGGCACATGGAGGCGCTGTACGTGTCCCTGGTGGCGGTGCTGGGCGGCCTGTGCCTGGTGCTGACCGTGGTGCTGCTCTACGTCAGCTTCTGCGCCCGGGGGAGGGCGCCGAGCCCCGACAGGAAGTACTCGTCGCAGCAGCAGGGCGGCGTGATGGCGGCGGCGGCGGCGGCGGCCACCGAGCGCAAGCGGAGCTCCCACCTGGAGCTGAAGACCATCTCCAGCCACTGCAACGGGCGGGTGTCGCGGCGGGGGACGGCCGCGGGAGGCGAGGACGGCAGCCTGCTGCAGATCGTGCCCGGCGACGGCCAGCTGGGTTCGCCCGGCGGCGGCGGCAACAACAGCGACCGGACGCCGCCCCCGGCCCCGCCGCTCCCCATGCCGCCGCCGCTGCCCGCGTCGGACTTCGCCAACGGGCTCTCGGCCACGCTGCCCAGCGTGCTGCGCAAGATGAACGGGAACAACTACGTGCTGCTGGGGCAGGCGGAGGGCGAGAGCACCTCGCCCCTCTACCACTCCTTCACCGAGGAGCTCAACCGCATCCTGGAGAAGCGGAAACACACTCAGCTCGACGACGTGCAGACGGATGAGAGCTCCGTGTAGCCCCCTCCACCCCCCCTCCGCCCCGCTCCTAACCCCTCTCCCACCTCCACCCTACCCCACCCAACTCCACCCTTACCCCTCGTCAGTTTGTGGTGGTCGTGGGTGGACCCGCTGTGCAATAAGATCCTTGTTTTGTTTCTGTGAAAACCCCCTCAGTGTAACAACGGAGTAAAACTATTGAAATAATGTACCTCTGTTTATTGCTCACGCAAGCTGAACTCAACTGAACTGAGCTGAACTGAACTGAACTGAACTGGCCTGAACTGAGCTGGCATTACGTTTCAATCACATATCGGATTAACCCCCCGTAAAGGTAGACAATTTGTTCATGACGTTATATTTATTTAATGTAATTTACCTGATCTCTGGGGAAGAATATTAGCAGTTCCTCAAAACGGCTAAGGCATTTATGTATGATAGTGGAAGAGGAAAATGGCCATAAGCGTTGAAGCCTAAGATTCTGTCTGTGACATTGGATCATTGGTTTGACTTGAGAGGTCAAAGATAGGCACTGGACTCGTATGGACTGAAAAACACTTTGTTTGATCCTTTGTGGAATTGTCTTTTGTACAGTATAATACATTCAAAAGTAACCAAGTGTGCAAATGCAGCCAACAGTAGCAACTTAATGACACTATGGTAACATTACAGCAGGTAAACACAGTGTAAACTACTCCTGTACAGACATCTAGGTGTTTGACAGGGGTGCTCAGATGAAGAAAACCACAGTATTAAAGCCCAGGTTTGGCCCTCTACATATACAACTAGACTAAGATGTCTCTTTGAGTTGACTCTGGCTAAGTACATCCAGAAAGGGAGAACAGCAGGGGAAATGGGACCCCCTGATGAAGAGGAATCATCTCAGATTTGCACCTGAAGGTAAGAAGAACCAGCCACATTTTTGCCAGGAGACTTTGTCCTCTTACTGAACTCAGTGTGTTCCGTATTACAAATACCAGCCATTTAATCCATTTTAAGTACTGATTATTTTAATGTAGAATTTTAGTTATTGCACTTCATTGATTTCAATAGAGGACACAGAATACCTTTACAGCAAGCGATAGTATGTGCATGGACCAAGAGAAGTGTGAACACTCTAGGTGAAAATGATTGGTCTAGAATAGAAAAGTCTATTCTAATCCATAATGCTATTACCAATGCACCTATCTAATCACGGGATAAGCACGCCTGGCAGGGGCCTGTGGACTAAATTATACGACGTTACACTGTACACTGCTTGTGGAGGAGAGGCACATTAACAATGGACAGCTCTAACCTCCCCAGAGGCGACACAATGAAGAACGCAATAAAGAGACCCAGACCCTGCACAATGCTGTGGGAGAATCATAAAACACACACACACACATACACACACACACACACACGCACACGCACACAAACAGACAAACAAACACGCGCGCACACACACACATTTTCAGGTTCAAATATTTATTTACACAACCCCATTTTTTCAAAAAAGTTGAGAAGCTCTGTAAAATGTAAAACAAGAAAGAATGTGATTGTCTGCAAATAAAAAGGACATAGACAGCACATCATATGTTGAAAGTGACTAATTTGACGAGTTCATGAAAAACTCATATTGGGAATTTATGCCAACAACACATCTCAAAAAAAGTTGGGACAGGGCAATAACAAGCTGGGAAAGTTGTGCAGTGCTAAAGAAAACAAGGAGGAACATTTCACAACGAATTAGCTTTATTGACGCCATGATTCTCTGAAGTAAAAATGCAGAGGTAGTCATATTTGGGGACAAATAATGCAACAATATAAGACTAATGATCCACAATCTGATATTGCAAAGAGTTTGGGGATTTGATTGATTGATTGATTGATTGATTGATTGGTTGATTTCTGGATTAAGACAAAAAAAGACAAATCCAAAGGATGACATGCTAAAGTAAGGTACTTATTTCCAGCATGGTCCATCATACCTATAGTGCATGATGGCATAAAAATACTGTGATCGATGGGGATCTCTGCAGACCTACAGTACACAGAAATCGTTGTACCGCCTCAGGTTAAAATAAGAGGTGATGCGGTGATCTACATGCCACTGTTTTTGAGACGTGTTGCTGACATCAAATTAAAAAATGAGCATACAGTATATTCTCCAAACAAAAATGTCTGTTTCAACAATAGATACTGTATAAATCCACTATCCACAATTAAATATAAGATTTATAGTATTGGCAAACCATAGTATTTCAGCCTTATACATTTTACATAGCATCCCAAACGTTTTTGGAAACGGGGTTGTACTATCAGGAAGGGAGAGGACAAGGAGGAAAGGTGAGAAGGTACAAAGCCATGAGGTGAGGATCCAACACACTCATCAACCTTTGGAACCTGGAAAAACCTGCTACATACCTGCTATAAAATCAAGATTCATCTTATCTCTTTACTCTTGTGTACTGAATAGTATAAAGTAAAATCATTTCCCTGACATACAGCTCTCCATGTTGACACTGACAGTCATTCAAATTTGCAGTGTTCTTTTAATTTTGAATATGACTGTCAACTCATTCGAATGTCACTCAGTAACCGCAGTATGACATCAGAAAAAAGTGTCTTCATTTTTTCCAGAGCTGCATACTGAATGCAATGTTGAGGAGCATAGTTTTGTATTATAGAAATACAGGAGCATTATATGTTGTGTTCTTTCACATGTATTTTTATGTTTTGCTTCCCACATCAGATAAGTCACGAGTCACGACAGGTGCATATTACCAAACACATTAGTAGTGGAGGAATCATAAAGGAATTACTTGTGATCATGGTATGACAAGTGTAATCAAGGTAGATTTTCACACTAGAAACATAGAAAACTGCATTTCAAAATTACTATCTTACGATATAATACAAACAGTGCCTACTGTGCACAATTGTACAGTTCAGAGAGACATACAAATGACATTGGAAATAGTTTTTTAAAAAAAACTTAAAACATCTATTCCTTTATCTATCCTAATGGCAGCTTATACTGTACATTGTTGTTTTAACATCACCACAAGCCCGCTGAAAAAGAGCCATAATGTACGCATGACTGTTGGATCAGTAACTACACTGGTGTAAAGACACCTATCAATAGAGTTGTGCTTTGAACATCAATAACAGTCAAGTACATTTGAAGTTATTTTAAGGAATTTCGGACATGATCACTCTGAACCAGGCCCTGTCCGACAAGAGTTTTTGCTAAACTACAAGGCTATCTCATCCCTATGGCGATACTTGAGATGCGCATCATCACATGACCTCTCTGGCTCAGGCCGTGAAGTCTTGAGTCACCATGTTGAAGTTGTTGCCCTCAGTCTGTGTCCGACACCTGCTGACCGCCTTTCTGATTTCGTTTTGTACCTGCACAGTGAAGCAGTGATCCTCGTATCACAAGAAGACAAAGAAAAAGCCGCCACAATGGGCGCACTGATCTGATACAGAATGCACAAGGAAATAACACTGATTACCTCAGCATTCAGGAAGCAGTACAACAGTGCCACAATGAAGCCCTGTTAAGAAATATGTACAAAGTAGTCAAGTTGTTATATCGTGAATGCAAGCTTTCTTGTCTAGGGCATTGTTTCTCAAAGTTTTTCAGGCCAAGGAGGACCACTTAACCAATAACAAAAAAGTCTCACATGCATGACTAACTATGGATTAGCAGAAGAAATAACACCTTGGGTGCCTCTCATTCGTCTTTTTATCTATCCTCCCTTCCTTCCTCGGTCCTCGTTCCCACTGATCTAGATAAAAGAATGATGGGGCGGCGACAATGGGATAGTCTATCCAGTGTCCTTTATAGATCAGTGGGGACGAGCTGGAGGACCGAGGAAGAAAGGAAGTGGGGATAGATAAAAAGACGAATGAGAGGCACCCCGTGACATCTTACCTGGAAAGAGCCAAGAACAAGTTCAAAGAGAAGCCGAGCCTTAATCCCTACATGCTCGGGAAAGAGGGCGAACACGATGTAGTGCACGCCAAACAGCGGGATCAGCAGCAGCGTCGATTTCGCTAGTCGCCTGCAGGGGGCAGATAACCGTCACCGATTAGAAAGGACACAGAGGATGAGAGGGTACAGAGAGGCTGCCATTCACCTGCCATTCACCTCTGTTGTCATCTGATCGTCTTAAGACACACTGAAAAAATGTACTATCCTCAATCCTGTTTGTCTGAGAGCCCCTGTTCATAGACATAAGGACTGCACTGTGATCATATAAACGTAGCCAGTCTGTTTTTGTCTGTATATTAAAATTACACTGAAGGAATGGTATCTTCAGTTGATGTGTAATATTTAAGTCCTGTAGCTCAAGTTTAAATTGTGGTCGTATTCATTTTGTGAGCACTTGATGTTCAAAAGGAACATATATTTTGTGTCTTTTCGAAACCAGATTTTGGTTGCATGCTGCTGACTGACTGAAGGTCTCACCTGCACATCGGCTTGTCTCCCCCAGAAGAGTCAGATGCCTTGGTCTTCATCACTATGATCCGACTGATGTTCACAAACACCATGAAGTTCACCTGAGGAGCCACAAGGAAATTAACCAAAGGACAAAAAAAAAAAAAAAAACTTTTTCTTATGACTCCTGTTTTTGTTTGGTCACCGAGACATTTTTGCCACGAAGACAATTTGATTATGCTTACAAACACAGATATCAGGATGGGTGTTTTAATGATCCACCAGAGGGCGCTATCCAAATCATCCCAGCACCTGAGTGGTTTCAGACAAACAGCACAAGGAAGATACTTTGGTCAGTCATTTAGTGCGTGAAGAGAAGAGAAGTGTGATAGAGATGTATGACTAAATACTGTATGTCTCACCCCAAATTGTCATACTGACTTTTAAGCAAGGTCCAAATCAGAATTGTTACTGAGGGCGTTCCTGCAAGTTTGGCAACACAAACATACATTTGAAGCATTACAGCTCAAAGTACTGTATGTATAGTTCATATTTCTTAGCAAATTATTTTGTCAGACACAATGGACTGCATAAGAAGACGTTTTCAGATCTTACCCCATCCTATGAAGGTATACCACCAGAAGAATGTTCTCTTGTTGGCAAAAGAGAAGATCAGAAGGGTCTGTAGAAACAAGCCTTCCACAAGCAGCCAGAAGAAGTTGGCCAGGACACAGTACTGGAAGAACGTCACCGCCGCCTTGCAACCTACCTGGGTGGGGAAGACATAATGCACCAATGCACCATTTTCAATATCCACTGCCTTTCCTACAGTGTTAGATTCCAGTATATGTAATGGATAATGTATAGAACACCGGTCATTGTCGGGAAATAGGTACTGTAGCAGGTAGCCCTGAAGGGACCAATTTCCTGGCAATGACCAGGCATTCTACACATTATTCCATTATTCCAGTTTATTACACGGTTACACACTGGAGCATTAATCGGTTGTGGGTGCTTGGACATATCGTCATTTCTCCTGAACATGGAGCAGACAGAGGGATATACGAGTACACTGACAAAGTGCTTTATGGATGCAAATATTTACGAGCAATCCCTGAGAAATATTCTTAAAGGTCCTCAAGTGATGTTGTGATGTGATGTGACAACAAAAAAGATCAGAGTTTCAGGTTACCGTGGAGACAGTACAGTGGTCCAGTGTCTTGTCCTCAAACAGAACGGCGTCCTTCACAAACACAGCGACTCCACGCAGGATGAACGTGGAGAACAGGTTCAAGTGGATGTAGGTGCGCGTGCATAGGAGTCTCCTGTTAAAGCAACAACATGACATTTTCTTTGGGGTTCTGGGGTTATTATATAGTAATATCATACAACGGGCCAATATATTTCATATGGAAATAGCCCAAAAACTCTCCGAAGTACAGCGGATGAGGCGTCTAGCATAAGGTCAAAAACAAACTTTATTTGAAATTTGCTTGTATATCCCATAGTTCATAACTTCAAAAACACTGAGCCCATCTGTGTCCAGTGGAAGTGCCTTTAGTTAGAATCCATGATTATCACCTGAAGCTGAGGAAGACGAACACGGCCACACACAGCGAGCCCAAAGATACTCCGTATCCAACAGAGTACATCAGCTTAACTAGGGCAAAGTACTCCTGCTGTGGGGCAGAACGGGATAAAAGAGATCAAATGGGATAACATTCTTCACATGGCATACTGTAGCTTGAGGTAAAGTATGGTCAGAGAGGGTTAAAGCGGATAGTAAATGAAGGATCTTTGTTATTAGGCTACATTAGAGGGGACGCATGGGCGTTGGCTGAAAGGACATTGTAAAATCGATAGGCCTAGGTATACGAGTATTAGGGCCGCACATGATAGTAATGAAGGATCTTTGGTATGGTAGGCCTATGGTATGGTATGGCCACCACATATCTCCATGACATGCTATTAAATTGGCTAAACTGTGGTTGTAGTGGGATCTGTAGAGTTCAGTTTAACAGAAGTCAAAATGTGTGACGTCCTTTGTGGTTGTGGCTGGTGGTGTTTAGGGAGGTTCCCCTTTCAGTGTAAAAAAAAAGCTGTTGGTGTTGTTGTTGCTGTTGATTTTAGATTATGAGTGCCACTCATTCCTCCCTGATACCTGGTCTGCTGTGTCGTCCTCTTCGATGCTGCTCTCGTCTTGAAAGCAGGCTCTGTAATAGGACAAGCTTGGTCTGCTCCAGCCCTGACTGGTGCAGTTCCTCCAGATGAGAACTAGCCATGGAGCAGAAACATGGTAGCCATTTTCACAAGCAAAACCGATTCATATAGGACAAAATGACCTCAACTGAGTCACTTAATGATAATTGAAATGAAATTCCATTTTTATGTCTTGGCAAAAGTTAGACATTTTAACACAGAAAACGTCAGCACAGAGATAAACTTTTTTTCACAACACCCTGCTGGCATGGAATATGCACGTCCGGTTCGAAAATGGATGTGGAAATGAATTCTAATTGTGTCACTCTGATATAGGAAGTGACTGATTGCGCCTGCAGGGATTCTCTCCGACTTCTGGCTGAGAGGGACATTGCAGGTGGAGATGAGCTTGTTTGATTGGCGCGTCGGTTTTTTACCGTGTGGGAGGCTGTGGTGCTGCAGAGGAAGGGGGCAGGAGACGGACACGGTCTCCCCAACAAGAGCCCACGGCCAGCAGCTAACGCCGTCCCACTCCACTGCACAGCCTGGACATGCATAAGAATAAGGACACATACACACGCACGCACACACACACCACACACATACACACACAAACACGCACATACACACTCACACACACAAGCCCACAGAGAGAGAAAGAGAGAGCGAGTCATACAATTGTGCGCGTGTGAAAGAGAGAGATTCAATATTTGCACCCCAGTGAAGCTGAATTTTCCTATTAAAAAAAATAGAATTTATGTTTTTCTTTTGGACTAGAATCCAATCATATTTCTTATAACTGATATCATACAAAAAAAATAAGCAGGCCTGTTTTTCGCAATAGTTGCACTGTAGTTACAGCACACACATAGTTATATACTGTATTTTTATAAAACCAATTACTTTTAATGGTAAAGTAGGTCTTATAGCTGATATCATATAAAAAATTAAGTAGGCTTGTTTTTCGCAATAGTTGCACTGTAGTCGCAGCACACACATAGTTATTTTTTTTTAAAAAAAAACAATTACCTTTAATGTGCTTTGGTTCTTCTCAATGCCACTAATGCATAATTGATTTGAATACATACTGTAAGCCCATAGAATGCATATTAAATATTTACATAGAGAGTGACAGAGTGTATGTGATCAGATCATCAATATTCTGTGCTCGCACAACTGAAAGCAAAAATGAAAAGGTGTGCGACGTTTTGTGTTTGCGTTTACAGTAAATGTCATGTGCAATTTCCATCGGAGGCTGTTACTTTCCCCACTCGTCAGACCATGTGAGAGTTACATGATTCGAACACACTTTTGCAATTTAGAGAAACAAGAAGTGTGTAATGGAATGAAATGTGTCAAATTTGCGCTCTGCACTGAAAGATGTCCTATGGGGAAAGAGGTCGGAGTAATTTTTGTGAAAATGCAGGTCTTTGTGAATCCCTTTGTCTTAATGAAGCCACACAAAACAATATTGACATACTTTTGAATAAGAAACATTATAATATGAAAGGCATGACAGCCATTTAGAAACATGAGGCTGTCACCGAAGTTACCTGCAGTCCTATTGGATGAGGAAGGATTCTGTGCTCTGTGTTTATTCATCTCTAGCCTGCACTTGTTCTCTTGTTTCTGCAGGTGATGAATGATCGAACACTCTGCATGTGTGCTGCTCACCTGTAAAGATGACACATGCACAGACACCTTTCAACACACAAATACATGCATACCTGAATTCAAGGTACACAATTCCATTCTTAAACAGAAAAATGTAAAACAAACAAAAAAAATATATTTAAAAACCTTAAAAATGAGCAACAACATACTTACCACTCTTATCCATCCCATAAAAGATGAAAACAGCAGTACACTACAGATGTCCATTGTCCCCATCTTTGGCATACAGAACCACAGTAGCAGTGGCAGAGTTTAATCTAGTCCTCGAAGTTCTCTCCGTGTCTAAACGCAGTGTCGCTCTCTGCCACTGCTTCTCTGTCCCCCACGTTCTCAACGCAGATAAATTAGAGCTGTATCCTAAATGGTACTGCCCACTAGTGCAATCACACTCTAGCTGTCCTACTTAAAACAGGACTCCTTCTTTTACAAATATCGTACCATGACAATGATAAAAAAAAAAAAAAAAACTCAGCATTTATGCTCAGTGCAAGAATGTGATATGCACAGGTACTGAGACAGTATGCACGCACTCTTACAGTGAATTCAAATTACCTATGTGCTTTCACTTGCTCCCACTGCAGAGGCTGTGGCACCTCTCTGGTCGTCCACTCCCTGGAGGTACTAAACGGGTTTCTCTCTTCTCTCTCTCTCTCTCCTTCTCTCTCTCTCTCTCTCTCTCTCTCTCTCTCTCTCTCTCTCTAAACTCAGAAATCAGGCACATTTTTACAGCTTGGCTGAACTCGTGTTACATCTCCAAGATAAAAGCATGACATCACCTGGGAGCTATGCAAATGAACAAATCAGAAAGTGAAGAATGCAGGAGAGAAGGACTAGCAGACAAACAGGAACACTCAAGCATGACTCAAATCCAATGGGGCGAGAAACGAAACAACGGATTTCCATAAAAGAGCACAAGGATTTTTTTTTTGTGCTGTTTGACAACGTATGCTGAAATACAACTACTGTCTCTTTCAGAGAACTACTTTTTGGTTTAGTATTTTCAGGTACAGATGGACCATGACATTCACTCTATCTATTATTGAAATATGTCTCCTCCCTAAGGACCAGTGAAGCAGAAGGTAGCAGATATCGTGAGTGTCCCTTTCCCCCATTTAACAGAACAATCATACAATATTTAATGAGTGGCATCATTCAGGAAGTCTGCAGAGCCTGAGGCAAGAATAGAATAGAATAGAATAAAATACTGTATATACTTTTTTGATCCCGTGAGGGAAATTCGTTTCTCTGCATTTAACCCAATTTAGCAGAATTAGTGAACATACACAGCACACACGCAGTGAGGTGAATCACACACTAACCCAGAGCAGTGAGCTGCCTGCCCAACCAGCGGCGCTCAGGGAGCAGTGAGGGGTTAGCTGCCTTGCTCAAGGGCACTTCAGCCGTGGTGGACTGGTCGGGGATCGAACCGGCAACCCTCCGGTTACAAGCCTCAAGCACATCACGTTGATACGTATTGAGATGGTCTGCAGAGGATTTATCACTCGATTGTAACCATTTCACTAAGGCTAAGATAACACAAGTTTACCTTTGCATATAAACCACTCAGCAGAAGTCGTCATGGCAGCTCTGGAACAAAACTTTTGCTTCTGTGGCTTTCGTGACACACATAACCTGCACATAAAATCACACAGTCTTTTCTACTTCTGAGAAATGTCAGAGGTCACATACAGTATGAATTGTGTTAGTTGTTTGACATTTCTTCTCTGTTGGCTGTTAATGTTCATATGAGAGACAAAATCAGCATCATTCCCAATTGTCCTATGCTGAACCACAAACCTTCCCTGCATGGATGGTACTGACCACATACTGTACAAGTCTCCAGAACACTGGAAATCACTTAAACCTTAACATGACAAGTACTCATTGTATTCAGTGTATTTATTTATACATTTATATAGGCTACATGCATGGATGACTAAGATTGTTCCAGGTCCAAAAGTAGTCAAAAGACGCTCCATTCATGAAGACACTTCTGAAACGTTTATCACTGGATACACCAATAGTGTTTAGGTCACTTTCTTACTTTGGCTCCATTCTTTACTTGAATCTGAACTCCAATTTTAATCTTATTAATCTGATTTAATTCTTCTGCTATGTCCTGTGACAACTTGGTTGACGATTTTAACCTCTCAGACACACAAATTATGAAACTATGAACCTTTGAAAACCAAATCTCTTTCAGGTAAAACTTAGGCACCTTGGAGAAATTCAGAAAACGTTAAAGTGCTAAAAAGATCCTGCTGCATATCTGAACGTAAAACCAAACTGCAGACTGACTTAAATAACTAAGGAGCTTAGGCCTTATCATTAGTACAATATTTAGGGTCTAGGTTCCAGTCTGGAATTCCCTGCCTCCTGGAATAAGAACTTCTCCGACAGTGTTTATAATCAGACTAAAAACATGGTGAATTTTCACAAGCTCTTAATTAGGCCTATCAGGCTATATAAGTAATTTAATTGCTATTATTATTATTATTATTATTATTATTATTATTATTATTTTAAACTCAAATTACACAACAGGAGGATAGGTTACAATGGAACTGGGTTACATTTTCCTATGCTATTATGTAGAAAGCTTGTTGTCAGCTCCAGTAAAGAGATCAGAGTTTTTAAAATAATAATAATAATAATAATAATAATTAAATGCTGATGTTCTTAGCTGTGTCTTCTTGGAAGAACACCCTCAATATCATCCTGAACTTTATGGAGTTAGGGTTAGGCTATGCATCATATGACATTTGACATTTGTTTATCACAATTTTTGATCTAATATCCTCTACATTTGTGAGTGAATGGCAATACAGCCCAGTAGTCCCACCCACACAATATGAAAATAAGCTGTCTGGCTACGGTGGGTGAAAGAGGGGATTTAAAAAATGAAATGATATATAGGCCAAATGTGAACTCCGGCCACACAAGAAAGCCAAGTCTCGATCTGAACACTGCAGCCTGGGGCTTCGTAACAGTGGCAGATTTCGACCGAAGGAGTGGGAGTAACCATATGGGAGGAACCCAATCGTAAATGCTGTGGCAACGCAATTTACTGCTAGCTTGCCATCTCTGTTGGCATAAACAGGATTTCTCAGATTGATCCTGCTTTAAACACGTTCATGGTACAACGCCGTTAACAGAAGACACAATCTTTCGGGTAACTTCCTGCAAGTGACATACTCTTGTATAATTGTGGGGGGATGTTCTTTCTATGTTGATTGTAGATATTAAAACATACCAGAGATAGCCTAAGCGTTGTTTTCCAAGCACCGAACAGCTAGCTAACTAATCTAACGTCACGTCCAACGCAATGGCACGATTACAGCTTCTTGTGTAGAGATTTTTCAAATGAATATGTTTAGCGAATGTTACATGTTTGACATTAGCAACTGTGCATTTTCAGGCTTTCTTGTCTTAAACTCTTAAGCGTTGCCAGTTCGGATAGCAAGGAAATGTTGCTTGCTTGCAGCACCATGCACGGCTAGCAAGCTAGCTAGCTGTCAGCCCAAGTCATTTCCTTGATTTTTGTAACTCCAATATGACAATTGTTAACTTAGTGAATGCGTTCTGAATCACGTGAAAGTACATACGGATCTGATTACAAGATGTGTAAACATTAACAGTGATTCTGTAATGTATGTTTTTCACTGAGAAGAAATGAACTGTCATGTTTGAAATGTTGTGCAATTCAATTCCCATGGGCTGCTAGCTAGCAATATTAGCATCTTACCGTTATATAAATGGGTAGGATGCTATTGGTGTGTAAAACTTATGCTAAAACTTTTCTGCTGACTCTAGACAAGATTCGAGCCAACGTCTGTGTGTCTCTATGCAGCACTTAACACGGATGCTTGCACCTTAAACTTACATTTTGTTGTGGAGTTATTGGACAAACTAACTTGACAGCTAGGTAGACAAGTGGTGCATTAGCTGCCAGACGAGGCAAAATACAACAAGTGGCTGAATGTGGAACTAGCATTCATCCCCAGCACGGAGTTAGCATGAGCTCTGGGCACAAGATTCCTACACGACTCCGAGCATAACAATCTGACCTTGCGTTCGAATTATTTTTCCCAATCGGAGGTCGGGGTTTCCGAATTTCCGCCGTATTATAAACGTAGCACAAATATTACAAGTAGCTCATAAACATCTCAACGCGATTAATCTCAGTGTATTCAGCTCAGTTCAATTGCCATTGAATAGTTGGTTGAAAGTGAAACAACCTAACGTTATAACTGATGTTCCACCCCAAAATCACCAAAGCCGTAACAGAAACCCGCCTTGAACGTAAGGTCACAACTAATTGTTCTATTTTAAATGCATTTTCTGTATGTCTTCATTTATTTAGGTCTGAATAGATAGACATATAGCCTACATTAGTCCCGGTGGTTATAGTAAACGTTGACAGCAGTTCAGTTTCCCTTTGCTTCTCAAAATCGTAATTTTGAAATGTAACGTAATATGCTTAATGAAAGAGATCAGCAGCGCTTAAGAGCATGCATGCACTGTAAACCCGAGATGAATTTCAAAATGAACATGAAAAATCAGCAGTATTTGAAAGCAGTCTGATGTGATGATTCTAGTGTTAAAGCTCAAATCTGTGTAGGCTACTTCGTATTCAGTGTGGATTGTAGATGATTACACCTGGCATAGCCTATAGATTTTTAAATGATATTATTGAGTATTAAGTAGGATATTATAATCTTAACCACTTACTACAATATTGTACAGTTTTCATTAAATCTTAATCATATCTGTATGTCAATTCATATCTGGAGGGCATATGCCAAGGGAGGACATGATCCATGTTAGATCATGTTTCAGGCTTCCAGAAAATATATATTTTATGTGGTTTAATGAATGCTAAATGTCACACAGTACGGTCCAACATGTATCAGTTGTACAACTGATCCACTTAAGTGTGAGTGCCATTTGAAGCATGGTTTTGTTTGACTAGACTAATGAACTGTATTTCACACTGCTGGTTTGGTAATGGCATAGTGACCATTGCCAAGGCTTGGCTCATGGTGCGGCAGCGGCACACTGACTCAGCATGTAGAGTGGCCAGAATCTTAAGTCAACTCCAGGGGACGCGTGTGGACAAAGTTCAGGAAACTATTTTAGCCTACATTTCAGTGTCAATCGGACCTTGCCATGTTACAGGAAGAGTTTTAAGGATATGGAAATTCTTGTTGAGTCGTTGCTGTTGCCAAGAGATCTGAGCTGTGACTCATGAAAGCGAATGATGCGAGTCTCAGTAAAGGGGCCAGAATGTGCTTGCATCAAGCAGACAAATCCTGGCCCGCATGAAAGAAGGGTCCCTTTTTCCCGTTTCCCCAATGAAATGCACGTCCTTTCCATGCCTGTTTTTGGCAAGTGTTTGGTTACGTAAGCGGTTGCAGATGAGTGTGGTAAACACTTTCTCCCAGCTGAGCCACTAGCTTCTTGTTCAGTCTGTTATAAATACGCTTGACTCATCTGTTTTTTTTTCTCTCCACGTCTTTCCCTCTCCACCTCACCCTTTTACTCGTTCTTTTCCATCACCCCCGCCTCTCTCGTACCTCTGTCTTACTCTATTCACAACCCTTTTTGGTCTCTTTCACTCCTGGTCCACGCCCCCTCGTCTTGTCTCCCGCTGGCCTTCTCCATCCCTCCTCTGTTCAGGAGATGGCGTTGTGGGCGCAGACTCAGCAGCTGCAGGGGGAGGCTCTGCACCAGATGCAGTCACTCTACGGCCAGCACTTCCCCATCGAGGTGCGCCACTACCTGGCCCAGTGGATCGAGGGTCAGCCATGGTGAGTGAGAGAGAGGGGCTAAGTGACTGGGGTGAAGGGTGTGTGTTTTGGGGGGGGGGGGATCACACTCTGCCCTTGATGACAAATGTTGATGCACACCAAAAGAGGGAGAGAGTAAAAGAGTTGTCTTTCTATCTACTGTAGAAAATCATTGTGAATATGTATATGTCGATGCACACCAAAAGATGGAGAGAGTAAAATAGTTGTCTGTCTATCTGTACTGTAGAAAATAATTGTGATAATTATATATTTTTTTCAATCAGATGTGTGTGTACAAGCATACTGAGCCTCTGAAAGGGGCATGATGGGAATTCACTCCTACTGAGCTTTCTTGCAGGAGTTTTGCATTCCTTCGCAATAGCTTTTGGCATTCAATCACACATATTGTCAAACATATTGCAAAGGACTGCAAAACTCTAAGGAGCTCTAAAAATACATTTTCATGGTGTGAAGCTAATTCACACCATGGCCCTTTCGGGGGGCCACGTACATAGCATGCATGTTAATGTTGTTGTTTTCTTCACCTGCCTAGGGATGCCGTTGACCATGAAAACACACAAGAGGAGTTCAAAGCCAAGCGCTTGTTGGAGAGCCTGATCCAGGAGCTGCAGAAGAGGGCAGAACACACTGTGGGAGAGGATGGCTTCCTACTCAAGATCAAACTGGGCCACTACGCAACCCAGCTGCAGGTGGCTTAAACAGCATATGCACAACTCTTAAGTACCTAGCGCTGCATACCTGTAAAAGCAAATTATACACACATACACCCACACACATATATTGAAAGTTTTGTTCACGACATTCCTGAGATTCACGTAGCTGCACCAATCCAATTTTTTTCCCTTTTTAACGTTTCTGGTTTTACAGTTGGCTGCATGCAGTTAGTCCCCAATTCATTTGTTATTGGCGTGTAATTGGTTTGAGCAATTATTTGAAAGGTCCGTCTGATTTCCCTTCTAGACGGCCTATGACCGCTGTCCCCTAGAGTTGGTGCGGTGCATCAAACACATCCTCTGCACGGAGGAGAGACTGGTGCAGGCTGCTAATAATGTGAGTTAGAATGAGTTAGAGTGTCACATACACGCATAAACATGTATTTGTATGAACACACATACAACACATTATGCCATGGTTATACAGCACAAACACACAACACACTACATAACATATTAGATACTGAGTTAGTGTTGCATACATGCATACATGCATAAACATATGTATACGTATATATACACGTACACAACACATTATACTATGGTTATACAGCACATAGAGTACACACAACACACTACATAACATATTAGATATTGCGTTAGAGTGTTGCATACATGCATAAACATATGTATACATATATGTATAAACATACTGTACATACACATTATACTGTGGTCACAGCACATACACACAACATACTAAATAACACCCCTACTACATAACATGCTACATACTGAGTTAGAGTGTTGCATACAGTACATGCATAAACACAATAACAATGACACCTCGCACAAGCAGCCGCTCATCGGTGCCCGTGTTCTGGTGTTTCCCTCCGTCTGTGGGTTCAGGTGAACTCTAGCAGGGGCGGGCTGGTGGACGGCACATCTCAGAGGTACCAGCAGATCAACCAGGCCTTTGAGGAACTGCGGGTGATGACTCAGGACACAGAGAACGAGCTGCGCAAGCTCCAGCACAGCCAGGAGTACTTCATCATTCAGTACCAGGAAAGCCTGCGCATACAAGGTAACACACAAACGCACCTGTCACCAAAAAGTTTAAGGGTGCGACTAAACGTTTGTTTTGGTCATACTAGTGCACCTAATGTCAATGTAAGGGTAAGCGCCTAGACTTTCCTCACATCTGCTGTCTTTCCACGAACTAAGCGTTTGTTCTTCTTTGACTAGTGTTCTACCGTGCACCAATACCACAAGTATTGCAATACCCTGAAATTAGACCTAATTTTATTAGTATCGATTTGACTGTTGGTGCTTCCTGTGGCTTACAGTACTGTATGTGTCTTTACTCCTCACACACAGCTTTCCACCCGTAGCTGTCTGTGATAAGTAGCGAGGCATGTCAGAGTAGGTTAGTGTTAAGTTGATTTGCTGACTTGCACCTCTCACGTTTGTGTTGCTAACCTACCTAGGCTATGGAATTTGGTTCATTTAGGCCTACTGTTGGGTTTAATAAAATGTCCGAAATAAGCTACGCAACCTATTGGCTAACTTTTACTGTACCTCAGGAGATACTTCTATCTCATTACCCCATTAGCTCATACGTCATGTCTCATTCATGTAGTGCTCACCAAAGTCACAGAAATAAACATTGCAAGACACTCTTATATGATCCCAGAAAGATTTCCTTTGTGTTGTTGAGTTTTTGAACATTTATGTCTAAGGACCTAGAAAACATAATGAATTGTATGTGCGACTAGTTTCCTTTAGCATAAAAAACGTTTAGTTTAACCGCTAATTACTTTCACCTTCTTCTTAAAGTTACAGGCACTCAATTAGCTCTACACACTACCACTGTAATGACATTAAATACAAATATAACAGTTTACAATTTAATATGAAGTATTATCATTTTAGCCATTAGGTATTATGCATATCATAACATTCTAAATTATTAACAAAATATATAAAGTAAATGAAATGTATATGAAGAACAATAAAAATTGTGGCATTGAAGGCGGCGCAATGAAAAATTGTGTGCACCTAAATTCTGTGCTGGTGCACCTATAAAAAAAAAAAAAAGGTGCACCAGTGCAACTAAAGCAAAAAAGCCCTGCTTCTGTCTATTCTTTGAAGTCATTGACACTGCCTCTCTCTCTCTGTGTGTGTCTCTGTCTGTCTCTGTCTGTCTGTCTCTCTCTCTCTCTCTCTCTCTGTCTCTGTCTCTGTCTCTGTCTCTGTCTCTGTCTCTCTCTCTCTCTGTCTCTCTCTCTCTATTCATCTCTCCCTCCCTCTCTCTCTCTCTCTCTCTCTCTCTCTATCCATCTCTCTCTCTCTCCCTCTCCCTCCCCCCCTCTCTCTCTCTAGCTCAGTTGAGTAATCTGGCCAGCCTGCCCCCAGCGGAGCGTGTGCAGAGAGAGACCACCCTGCAGAGCAAGCGCACCACACTGGACGGCTGGCTGACCCGCGAGGCCAACACGCTGCAGAAGTTCAGACAGGTACAGCAGCACAGAGGGCAGCTCGATTATGGCAAAAATCATCACCATGGTGTAATACCTTATAATAATACAGGATCCTGATTATTTAATACAGTAACACAGTGATTTTGGAAATGCCATTAATTTTCTAAACGGTGAAAACATTTAACTGGAAAACAAATTTTAAGAAAAATATTTTAAAAATGTGTTGCTGGTTAACTCAAGTCATATGCTGACAAGCATATCATGCAAGAGACTTAAGCTGTGCAGGGGTAAATGCGTAGTTTATACAAACACACACACACACACACACACACACACACACACACACACACACACACACACACACACACACACACACACACACACACACACACACACACACACCGTGATTAACCTGTGCCAAGTTCCATGATTCTGACGGCCCCCCCTGTCTCTTGCCTCAGGAGCTGGCTGAGAAGCAGCAGACGACGCTGGCCCTGTTGCGGAAGCAGCAGACGGTGATCCTGGACGACGAGTTGATCCAGTGGAAGAGACGTCAGCAGCTGGCTGGAAACGGCGGGCCCGCGGAGGGAGGCCTGGACGTGCTTCAGTCCTGGTCAGTCTGACACAAACAACAGGGGCACGACGTACTGTACACAGTGGGTGCCTCCTAACTTCTCCCCTCGATCATCGATGCTCGATCCTCCAGGCTCGTTCCCACTGATCTACAACTAACACTGGATAGACTATCCCATTGTTGCCGCCCCATCATTCTGTATGTACTGTAGATCAGTGAGGACGAGGACCGTGGAAGGAAGGGAGGATGTATAAAAGACTAAATGAGAGGCACCCCCTCTCTCTCTCTCTCTCACAGCACAGCAGATGTAGAGAAGCACACAACCAGCAGACTGACTGACAAATCGTGCATTTTACTGTAATGCTGAATGGCAATTGATGTGAAGTGATATAAGCCACCCACCCACTCACCCCCCTGTGTTGCCGGTAACTTCAACATCTAAACTGTGTTTGTGTTTGTGGTTGGCGGGGTGGGCGTGTGTGTGTAGGTGTGAGAAGCTTGCTGACACAATCTGGCAGAATCGTCAGCAAATCCGGCGAGTGGAACATCTTACCCAGCAGCTACCCATCCCAGGGCCCACTGAGGACCTGCTCAAGGAGCTCAATGCCACTATCACCGACATCATATCTGCCTTAGTCACCAGGTGTGTGTGTGTGTGTGTGTGTGCTGAGCCTAAAGTTCTCAGGCCCTGTGCCTGATTTCAGACATGGACCAGGCTCTTAAACATCTGAAAACCGATAACCGCATATGACTTTCACAATGTTTTATATATATATACAATGTACATATTTTTCTCAGTTTTGGGATGTCTTAAGGTCTTGGTTTAATTGTACATCTATATGTGATTGTCAAAATGTTTACATTCACTCATTTGTATCACTGTATATAAATCATTAGTTGTCTACTGTATGGTTTTAGGTTCGGTATCCTTTTTAACATCACATTGAGATGCAGCCATTAACACAATGTCTGAGAAATGTACGGCGGTTAGGTCTATGCTGGTTTCAGCTCATTGGTGTTAAATGCAGTGTGTGTGTGTGTGTGTGTGTGTCGACAGCACTTTCATCATAGAGAAGCAGCCTCCTCAGGTCCTGAAGACTCAGACGAAGTTTGCGGCAACAGTGCGTCTGCTGGTGGGAGGCAAACTGAACGTGCACATGAACCCGCCGCAGGTCAAGGCCACCATCATCAACGAGCAGCAGGCCAAGGCTCTGCTCAAGAACGAGAGCACCAGAAAGTGAGCTGGTGGCGCACACATATGTATAAAATGCAGTAATTTCCTGTGTATTAGCCGCATTGTGTACAAGCCGCAGGACAGTGTTTTTTGCAAGTTAAAAGAAACAAAACCATATTAATACCATATTAACTGCCCTCGGTGTATTAACCTCATAGCTGGAGAATTTTTGCAAAATGAATGTATAAGCCGTGGCTAATAGTAGGGAAAATACGGTAGATAGATTGATAGATAGATCATTTTGTTAATTCCTCAGACGGGAAACCAGTTTGCTACCACACAGCCACATGACAGCAATGTGACAATGATGGTGCAGTACAATGTATAGCATACAAGTACCCTAATTTCCCAACTATTAGCCGCGGTTATACATTGATTTTTGCAACATTTCTTCAGCTACTAATATGGTTTTGTTTCTTTTAACTTGCATAGAACACTGTCCTGCGGCTTATACACAATCCAGCTAATACGCCAGATATTACTGTACAGTACAATATAATATTATTATTATTATTATTTATTATATAATAATAATAATAATAATATTAATACAATATGACTAATACATATTATTTTGACACCATATTTGCTCAGCGGTAATGGAAATTGCATTTTGTTGTCTTTGTACTGCTTTTTTTTTTTGTTGTTGTTTTTTTTATTAACCTAAAAGTTGGCTACTGCTGATAAATCAAAGCTCTTGTGTGTTGCAGTGACAGCAGTGGGGAAATCCTGAACAACAACTGTGTGATGGAGTATCACCAGACCACAGGCACCCTCAGTGCACACTTCAGAAACATGGTAAGCTGTGTCCACCACTGTGAGACCATTGTGCGACAGAGTTGCAAGCTCCATGATTAATTGCAGCCTTCGCGATTGCCTATTTGCGTTAGTTCGACCTGCAATTTCAATTAAAAAAATTGATTTAATTGTGCAATCGTGCTTTGCTTTTGACATTAGTCCGGACATCAGTGGTGTGTCTCCACAGGATGGGGTGAATCATAGGGTGGACCCTATTGCATTACCCGGCTGCAGCCTGTGCGTGTCTGCATGTAAAGGTGTTGGTTTCTCTTTCAGTCTCTGAAGCGCATCAAGCGGTCCGACAGGCGTGGGACCGAATCTGTGACTGAGGAGAAGTTTACCATTCTGTTTGAGTCGCAGTTCAGCGTGGGGGGAAATGAACTCGTCTTTCATGTCAAGGTAAAAAAAAACAAAAAAACAACAACAACAAAAAGCTGTTACCCACCCACACATACGCTCCCTCCCACAGACGTTTACTGATGTCTCTCCCCTTATTAGATGTGTCGTTGTTAACGCTGAAATGTTCAATTCTGAATTGCGAAATTGATAATGAGTAATGGAAACCTGATTTGTCGATATCACGTGATAGCTGTCTGTAATACAGCTCTCCTAAAGGCCAGACAACGACTCTTAAAGGGATATTCCGCCATTTTTGGAAATACGCTCATTTTCCACCTCCCCTCGAGCAAAACAATCGATATTTACTTTGTTCCCGTTCATCCAGCCATTCTGTGAGTCTGGCGATACAACTTTTAGCTTCAGCCTAGCATAGATTACTGAATCGGATTAGACCATTAGCTTCTCGCCTGCTAGCTTCATGTTTAAAAGTGACTAAGATTTCTGATAATTTTCCCATTTAAAACGTGTCTCCTCTCAAGTTAGAAAGTGCAATAAGACCAACTGAAAATGAAACCTGGCGTTTTTCTAGGCTGATTTGACATGGAACTACACTCTCATCTGGCGTAATAATCAAGGCAACTTGCAAACGTACCATAGGCGCAGTGATATCGTACGCAGCATCTGAAAATAGTCCCCATAGACATCAAGCAGTAGTAGTGCCAGTAGCTGCAAGTTGCCTTGATTATTACGCCAGATGAGAATGTAGTTCCATGTCAAATCAGCCTAGAAAAACGGCAGGTTTCATTTTCAGTTGGTCTTATTGCACTTTCTAACTTGAGAGGACACACGTTTTAAATGGGAAAATTACCAGAAATATTAGTCACTTTTAAACATGAAGCTAGCAGGCGAGAAGCTAATGGTCTAATCCGATTCAATGATCTATGCTAGGCTGAAGCTAAAAGTTGTATCGCCAGACTCACAGAATGGCTGGATGAACGGGAACAAGGTAAATATCGATTGTTTTGCTCGAGGGAAGGTGGGAAATGAGCGTATTTCCACAAATGGCGGAATATCCCTTTAAGATCTTTTTTTTTTTTTTTTTGAATCCTAATTTTGACCTAAAGTGTGTGTATATTTGATTTTTTATTCAGACTCTGTCTTTGCCTGTGGTGGTGATTGTTCATGGAAGTCAAGACAACAATGCCACAGCCACCGTGCTTTGGGACAATGCTTTCTCTGAGGCCGTAAGTGTGTGTGTGTGTGTGTGTGTGTGTGTGTGTGTGTGTGTGTTTCACACTCTTTTGCATGTATGTTGATTATGTTCTCTGTGGATGTCCTGCTTTCTCCAAACATAGCAACATTTCCATGTGAATATCTGTAGTGGCTTTACGCCAGGATGCGTCTGTGTGATCTCTTCTTCATGGAATGATGGAATTAAAAAGAGCATTCTGCTCTTTTAACATGCATGCCCTGACGTATATATTTGCTGTCCCATCATGTGGGGGCCTTCTTACAGGGAAGGGTGCCCTTCGTGGTGCCTGACAAGGTGCTTTGGCCCCAGCTGTGTGAGGCCCTTAACATGAAGTACAAAGCGGAAATGCAGAGCAACCGGGGCCTGTCGGAGGAGAACCTGGTCTTCCTGGCGCAGAAGGGCTTCAACAGCACCGGGGTCAACGCAGAAGACTACCGCAACATGACCATGACCTGGTCCCAGTTCAACCGGGTAGGACACCTAACGAAGGCTTCAGAGCTCCATTTGACCTGTTACTGTGGACGGGAGCTTTATTTGAAAATGGTGTATTGCGTTAATAAAAAACGGCTGCATTCGGTATCCTTTTTAGCATCACATCGAGCTGCAGCCAATAGCACAATGTCTAAGAAAGTTACGTTGGTTATGTCTATTTCAGCTCATTAGTGTTTGGGTTGTGTGTGTGTGTGTGTGTGTGTGTGCGCGTGTGTGTGTGTGTCTCTTTAGGAGAGTTTACAAGGCAGGAACTTCACTTTCTGGCAGTGGTTTGATGGGGTCATGGAGCTGATGAAGAAACACTTGAAGGCCCACTGGAATGATGGGTAAGAAATCTGATGTCTCAGCAGCACTGAATCTGGAAACTCCGCCAATAATGATTGCAGTCACTAAAAGTGTGTGTGCGTGTGTGTGTGCGTGTGTGTGCGTGCGTGTGTGTGTGTGTGTGTGTGCGTGTGTGTAGTGCAATCCTTGGCTTCGTGAACAAGCAGCAGGCGCAGGACATGCTGCTGTCCAAGCCCAACGGCACCTTCCTGCTGCGCTTCAGCGACTCTGAGATCGGCGGCATCACCATCGCGTGGGTGGCCGAGAACCCCAACAAAGCTGGTGAGATGCAGTCGCAGTGCTCGATGGTGTTTTAAGCCCCCAACGTCGTCTTCCAGGCAGCGCTGCCACTGTTGACTTAAAGGCACTTAATCCTTCCCCTAACCCTAACCTTAACCCATGCCTAACCCTAGCGCCTTGAAGACAACGTTGGGGGCTCAAAACCTCTAATCCCCGTTTACGTTACGTAAATTCATTGAACAGACTCTTTTAGCAGAGGCTTTTTCCCCCCCTGCTAAAGCGACCAAGCGTAATCCCTGTTTCCTGTTGAGGCAGAATTCTGATTGTCAAGATAAATGAGTGGCAGTGGGTCGAGAATCACTGGGTCTGATATGTAATTCCAACACAGACAGATCACTGTGAACCAGTTGCCAAAATAGTTTGATTAGATTAGATTGATTTAATAGTCGCAATGAATCGACTTATCATTAATGAAGCCCTAGACATCCATTTGGAATCAGAGGATTCATTTTTGAGTTATGTGTGTGTGTGTGTGTGTGTGTGTGTGTGTGTGTGTGTGTGTGTGTGTGTGTGTGTGTGTGTGTGTGTGTGTGTGTGTGTGTGTGTGTGTGTGTGTGTGTGTGTGTGTGTGTGTGTGTGTGTGTGTGTGTGGCAGGTGAGAGGATGGTGTGGAATCTGATGCCCTTCACCAGTAAAGACTTCTCCATCCGCTCCTTGGCTGACCGCATCAGTGATCTCAATCACCTGCTTTTCCTTTACCCCAACCAACCCAAAGATGAGGTCTTCTCCCGATACTGCACACCTCCTCTGTGTAAGCATTTCTTACACACTCAAAACACACACACACACACACACACAAAATGTTGACAAACTGTTGTGTACACCTTTTATTATAAATATTGTTATATATTATATAGATATTATGATGATTTGAGGGTTGTTTTCAGTACCTGAAATTCGTGGGAGGGGAGATCCTGTATTTTTTATACTCTATTTATTGCAACATGTTACTTTAATTTGCTTCTTTTTTTTTTGTCTCTCTAGCAAAAGCAGTAGATGGCTACGTCAAACCGGAGATCAAACAAGTTGTTAAAGTGGAGTAAGTAGCTGCATAGAATGCTCTGTACTAGTGAATTTCAAGAATTTGTTCCATGTGTAAGCGTGCACACACACACACAGCTATGTATATTCACGAACAAAGAAACTCCAAGGCACTCTCGGTTGAAAAAGTTTAAAAAGCCTTTATTGTTATGGCTTGGTCATATTAACCCTCTAAAAACTCTGACGCGTTTCGGCTACATATAAACAAAAGTGTCGTGGCACACTCGGAACTTCAAGATTTTTATTCCAACATTTCGGCTTACGCCTTCATCAGGGAAATTTTCACATACAAGTCATTCAGGATTTCCTTTATGTTATGTCTTGACGCAGTAGCTACATTTCTTGAACAGCGAGACCCAGACGCACGGCCTTCAAAACCATCTATTTTAACATTGGCTGAAAAAGTATTGTCTCTTAATTACTTCCGATTTGAAAATGAGTTTTTTCTTCAAACAAAAGGGACGGCAATGGGCTCACCAATGGCCCCTAACTTTGCCAACCTCTATGTTGGACTATTGGAGAGGAATGAGATCCTGAATCCAACTATGAACTCATTCTTTTCCAATATACTTTTATGATGATTTTGATCAAAATATGCAAATCATGTCTAAGAAATTCAAAGAGAGAGGCTACAAAGATGCACAAATTAAGAATGTGTCTTCAAAACTGGAAAGAAAAAATAGAACTGAACTGTTAAAAAACAGAAATCGAGAAAAGGGAAGACACGCGCCGGCACTAATAACTCAATATTCAAAATGCGCAGAGGAAATTAAACCTGTCTTACGGAAGTATTGGTATATCCTCCAATCTGATCAACAACTAAGCGGTGTATTTCCAGACCCCCCACAAGTAGTATATTCAAGAGGAAAAAATCTGAAGGACCAGCTGGTCCATTCAGATTTAATCCCAATCAAAGACGTTCAAACAGGCCGACTAGCTCCAATACGGCCGGGAAATTATAAATGTAATTCATGCGCACTGAGCACCTCACAAGGTGTGCGTTTACTCATTCAAACTAATGTGTTTCGGCTACATGCCTTCTTCCGGGAGTTAAGCGTTAACCGAGAGTGCCTTGGAGTTTCTTTGTTTGTTGGCATTCAGTATCCCATCCAAAGAGCACCTCAAACTTAAGCAACCTTTTGAGTCCAGGAAGCGCTCCTCTACCCCTATTTTATGTATATTCACGGTTTGTGAGCATGTCCCGGCGTCGTAACCGGTCCCCTTCACTCCGCAGGTTCTCGTCCCCGAACCCTGAGCCGTCTCCTGGGACTCCGTCCTTCATGGACCATGCAGTGTCCCCCACCGTCAGCCAACAGCAGACCTTCAGTCTCTACCCGCCCGTGTAAGTACAGAGACCTTCAGTCTCTACCCGCCCGTGTAAGTACAGAGATCTACAGTACCTGCCCCAGAGAGTCCAGAGAAAGGGCACTACCCACTGGTATATGACCAGAGAAAGGGCACTACCCATCAGCATAAGTCCAGAGAAAGGGCACTACCCACCGGTATATGACCAGAGAAAGGGCACTACCCACCGGTATAAGTCCAGAGAAAGGGCTACCGTAATTTCCCAACTATTAGCCGAAGCTTATACATTGATTTTGCAAAATTTCTTCAGCTATGAGGTCAAGTCACAGAGGCAGCTAATATGGCTTTAATATGGTTTTGTTCCTTTTAACTTCCATAAAACACGCAATGCAGCTAATACACAGGAAATGACTGTATGTTCTAGTCCTAGTAGGTATTCTAAAGGAGCACTTGGGTTAGAATATTTATCTGATTTCCTTTTTTTTTTTTTGGTTTAGCTAATCTCCCTAGCGTCCTTCTCTTTAGTCAGTTTATTTTTGTCCTGATCCAGTCTTTGTGTTGTGTGTGGTGCTGGTCTACAGGAGTGACTCCATGCTGGATGCAGATGGCGACTTTGACCTGGACGAGACCATGGACATGGCGCGGCAGGTGGAGGAGTTCCTCAGGCAGCCCATGGAGACTCGCTGGGGAGGACAGCAGTCATGACAACCTTGCATCAGTAATTGGCCGGGTTTCCCCAGAATTGTTAAGAAGCTCTTAAGTGCTAAGAACTTCTTAGGAGCGTTGTAAGAATGTTCTAAGAACGCTCCTAAGAAGTTCTTAGCACTTAAGAGCTTCTCAACGATTCTGGGAAACCCGGCCCTTACTCGTTCAACTCATAGACCTCTTTCTGACCCAAATCTTGTCCAGTGTATGTACTGTACGTCACACCTTTTAATCTAAACTAGCATGTCCCTTCCTCTAGCCTCTTACCTGAGTCGTTGAATGTCCATTGTGCAGCCTTCCTCACCCCTCTCCACTCCACAACACAACGAAGACAATTGAAAATTCCAATTGTTTTTTTTAATGTATTAATGTATTTTTTTGATTTTCGTTTTTTGTTTTGCTGTTTTGTTTTTATTAATGTGAAGCAGGGAGTTGGAATTCTACTCTGGTTTGTTGCAATGAAGTCAGGAAAAGGGAAATCAACAAACATAGATGTTGAGGATCACTTGATGCAAGTGATGGCATACCTACCGAGTTACAGTATTATAATGCTTCTGCAGTTTTTAGAGCTTGATGTAACAACAAAGTTATCTCCATATCACCATATTCTTGCCAAAAACAGTTTAATTCACTTCCATTTCAAATGCAACACAAGTTTCAAGACTTTAAAATTGGAAAGGATATGCGCTGCATTAGACGCTGGTAGTAGTTGCCACCAGGCACAATAGTCA
Source organism: Sardina pilchardus (assembly GCF_963854185.1). NCBI lineage: Eukaryota > Metazoa > Chordata > Actinopteri > Clupeiformes > Clupeidae > Sardina > Sardina pilchardus. The sequence goes on along the minus strand of NC_085015.1, from coordinate 9,220,729 downwards.
AAGTTTAACAATGTTGAACTTTGACCGTGGTGTGTGTGTGTGTGAGGGCTAGCTGAGAGGTAGGCTGATGCCTGCATCACACTTTGTTCAGTAAAGCGGCAAATTGTTATTGCGCCACACAAGCCATTGAAAATAATGGGTTTCAGAGCGCAGCGTTACTGTTGTCGTATCCTGTGTGTGAGGCACTTCAGGAGTAACTAAAAACAAAGCACTTGCTTCTAACAGCGCAGAGAATAATCATGATTTTATTTAAACCGGCCCTTCATCAGATTATCACAATGGTTGAGCTGATTCTTGATTTAAAAGTACAGTACAGTGGGGTTTTGTTTGTACGTTATTTGTTTGTCCTTAGACTTTCCACACCGTATGGCAATCCAAACGTCCCTTTAACCTGAAATGTGCCTGCCCCAAAGTTTGCTGTTGTCCTCCGTACCTCTATAGATACACACACAGACACAGACACAGACACAGACACAGACACAGACACAGACACAGACACAGACACAGACACAGACACAGACACAGACACAGACACAGACACAGACACAGACACAGACACAGACACAGAGCGCTTTCTCTCTCCTCACCCCTGTGTGCCTTGAGAGCCGAAGTTTATCAAGTACTGAAACCAAAGTCGAGTTGTCCGATATTTCCTTCTTCTATTGGCATATTCTGTGCTTTTTGGCAGAAATAATCTTACACTATTTTGGGAATAAATTGCAGTTTGTTTCACGGGATGTGAAACATCCTTTGTAAACCTTGATACCTATCGTACAGAGTGACCAGGTGACCAGGTGACCACGTTCATGCCCTCATGTTGCTGTTATAAATTGAGGAATGAACAATTTGCACAGTCCTAGATAATCCGAACGAAAAAATTGACTTGGCAGATAGCTATGTATTCTGGGATTTGCCCCACGTTGTGCAACTTTGTTGACTAGTTTGCTGACTGCTAGTGCCACTGAAGTTGTATATGGGTGGTGCTCTGCTGCTAGTTCCCAACAGTCTTTGTCTCAGTGTTTCCTTGGAAACAGTCTTGGATTGGACCATTGAATTATGTCCATGAATGGAAACTACAGCCATATGGCGCCACCAGCAGGCCTTATAGTGCTACTGTATCTATGCACTTACACACCACACCAGAGGATATCCTGATTGTGATATGGCAGTGAAGGACTCAGTTGTGAGGTGGCCTTCTGTGTGGGCAATTTCCTACAAAGTTCAGAAGGGTATCTTGGTCAGATCTGCACTCTGGTCGAGGGAGGTTGGTCTTGAAAGTCCTGAGTGGTGCAACACTCCCCCCCCCCCCCCCCCCCCCCCCCCCCCCCCCCCCCCGAGGCTAAGTCAGGAAGTGCAGGTCCGTCCCTGTTTTCTAGATGCATCACTTATTAGCTGCTTCATCACCTTGGAAACCATTAAGCTCAGCACATGCCTACAATGTGAGGTCTGTAATCAGAATAATTAAATAAGTGAAGTAATCGGTACCACAGCCAAATATTCAGATAATTAACAAGTTATTTTTTTCGCAGATCAAATCTTTCCATGTTATTTTTTTTGTGAAGCCCTTTCCCATGTCCAAGTGTTAATTGTTTATGAATGCACCATTCCTTGAGACATCACTCTCCTGTGAGTTTACTGTGGATCGCTCCTTTACGGTTAACTTGTGTTTGCAAAATCATCCGTTTGTATACATTGCAGCCTCAGGAAAATGCTGATCACTGATGGATGTATGTATGATAAATTACCTAAAAGAAATACCAGTAAATTTTTTAACTTAAAAAAAAAGTTACTTAATTAGCTTAGCGCTATCATATTAAAAACATTTTATCTATTGAAATCATATTTTACTAACACAATGCCTTTTATATCAGTGATTTATTAGAGTGTTTTGTTTTCTTGAGAGTATTGTTTTCAACATGTTGTATTATTTTTGGCAGAATCATGATTTATATCAGATTGTGTGTGTCCCCGTTGGTTGATCTATCAACTCCCCATCATGTGAAGTTTCGTAATGTCTTGTTTATTTAGTGTTTAGCATGTGTCGTGTTGTAAGATGGGAGATAACAAATAAAGTTTTATATATATTTTATCATGTATTCAACACAGAGTTATCAATAAAGTGGATGAGTGAGTAGTATGATCTAGTAGTACAGGAACAAACAGTTTCATTCATATAAAGCCCTCTAGCTAGACAACAGTTGGATACTGGGCCCTAATTTAAATGGCAAGCAAAGTTCTCACACATGAGCTATACAGTGATGTCTGAAAGTGTTGGCACCCATGCTAAAGTTGAATAAAAAGAGGAATATAAAATTAACTTTTAAAAATTGATTATACATTTGATACATTATTCATTCACATTCATTCTTTTTAGTAAATTTTAGTGTGGGGTGCCAACACTTTCAGCCGTGTGTGTGTGTGTGTGTGTGTGCGTGCGTGCGCGTGTGTGTGTGTGTGTGGCATGGCAGCAGACTCATCAGTGTTTACGGTTATGCTGTTTATGGTTAAATTACCAAGTTGATTTTGCCTAGTTATTAAATTAACTTGAGTTAGACTAAAGACATTGCGCTTTTCCCGTTGTTCAAAGTGGCCTATAATGTGTTTGTCTTTACAGTCATTCCCATTCAAGTCTTTGTCTATGATCCTTCTGGGCAATCATTTTACAGTACAGTAGATTCATATTTGTTGCTGTCCCAGACTGATGTCCCCTTGTCCCCTTTCAGTCATTTGTGAGTGCTATAGTGAGGAACGTGAAGATGAGGACATGGAGTAAAAACCAGGTGGAGGGTCTGTTGGCAGAAGCTGCTGTAGTTGTGGCTGGTGAGCTAGTTGGTGGTGCAGGTGTGGTCACGTTTCTGGGGGACCCAAACCTGATGAAGCCTGGTCGGTCAACCGACATTCCGATGTGGGATTTGATCCAATCCTCATATCCAGAGACCCTGGAGTAGACTCCAGGTAGCCCAGGTCGACCACAGCCTTTCCCAAAACTCACCACCCCAGACTGAATACATCGAGAGTTCTGGTAGTTCACCATTGGACCTCCAGTGTCTTCCTGTTTTGATAAAGACAAAAAAAAAAAAAAAAAACATTTCTCATATATATATCTGATGTACATGTAGCTGTATGCATAGTTTATGCCAAGATAAACCCACAGCATGCCCCTTGCCAAAGTTTTATTTTGAACTATACCATGCATGTGTCCTTCCCTCCCTCTAGTGCGCCAGCACACATCATGTCATCAGTTACATCAGCTTCAGATCCCAGGAGACTTCTGCAAACATCATTTTCCACCACTGAGATCTTCACTTCCTGAAGGGCTTTGGGTGAGGGCAAAGGCTCTGGAAGAAAAGAGATGTTAGGTGTAGAACATCAGACAGTAGGTGTCTTCTCATTTGTCTTTTATACATCTTCCCTTCTAGTCTATCCAGTGTTAGTTATACTGTAGATCAGTGGGAACGAGCCTCGAGGATCGAGGATAGATGTTGAGAGGCACCCAGTGGCTTTGTTTAAGTTTGTTGGATTTTTAGGTAGCCATATTTAAAGTGTATGTACTGTACATCAGCCACCATTCGTTCTTCACTGTCTCACACCGATACCGCTCATATGTGACGGTCACACTTCCTGGCTCCGGGCTACTGAGCTACCACTCCATGACTCCTCTCATCCAAACCACCAGCATGTAGGCCTCCCAGCTTCTTACCTCTGAAGACACTACAGACGCTTCAGACTCCTGAACACAAAACTCATCTGGACTATTTATTATTTATTTAACATTATTTTAGCGTTTATTTTTTCGTTCCTTTTCTCCCTTTTTGATTTGACCTAGCCTACATTCTGTGAGCAATTACCACCAACATTGTTGTGTTGCAATAAAGTATATTTATCTATCTATCTGCATTAATGACACAATGATGCATGGGCTTCAGTATCCATTCAACACAAGAAAACAGAGCAGTCACCAGTAGACTCCAGACAAGTTAAACCTGTTGTAGCTACTATAAACTGGATAGGAACAACCTCCAGATAATGATGGCCTATAAATATTTACACATAATACTTGCTCTATAGGCCTACTAACTCATCCATGGATGTCATTGGATCTACCATCCATTTAAGGCAAGGTTTCTCAGTGGGTGTAAGAAAGCCCCCTGGGAGCGTCACAACTTAGTTTGTGTAGTGGTCATTGAAACGTTCATGGTTTTCAAATATTCAGTGCAAAAATAGTCTTATAACTGAAATAAATAGGCCTAGCATTCATGTTTCTAACCCCTTTACCGTTAACTGTCTGGCATGTTCTACTGTCATGATATCTACAGTAACCCTGATAAACAGTACCCAAATGTGCGGGTTAACAGTTTAATAACCATGCAATAAAAATGCACAGTAGAACAGTAGATTTAAAGTTTGATAATACATACCACAACATAATCAAAAATGGCAGAGAGCAAAAAAAAGTGCCGACAGTACAATGAAAATTACATTAATTATGAAATTATTTCATCACCCTCAAATAGCATTTTACCTATATGTGGGGGGTGGGGTTGCTCAAAAAAGGTTGAGAACCACTGATTTATGGTAATTGATGTGTTCTTGTGATAGTTTTGGGACTTTCGAGAAATGGTTGAAGACTTATCTCATTATTTTACAGTCATGGTTTGTGTGTTTATGGTCTAAATGAAAACTCATTCTTATCTTTACTTGAAACTGTTATTTTTATAATGTAATATTAATATAAGTGACTTTGGACAAAAGTGTAACCAGATATCATAACCATAACCTTAACCATGAACAAGTGCATCAAATAAGTGCACCTACCAACATCTCACCTCCTTCTTTGATGTAGCCCCATCCGCTCACCCAGCTGTCGGTTCCATTGAGGAATGTGCTGTTTTTGTCTGCCAAACACACAGGTCGGATGTAGTTGGTGAAGGAGACAGGACTGCTGAGTCTAACCAGAGCCACGTTGTGGTGGAACGTGTTTCTGTCCCATTCGGGATGCAGAACGATCATAGCCACGTCTCGGGACGTTGCATGCTCACTGCTGTCCTGTTGGGTGTGCCGTCCCAACTTCACCGTCCAGTACGAGGGATCATTGCTGAGGAGACACAAAAGGATATTATTCAACAACAATATAGGACATTGATGGGACGGATCTAAAGTGCTTAATTTTGTTTTTTATCAGAGATGATTTCTTTGAAGATCACCTGCTGAAGCAGTACGCAGCAGACAGCACCCACTCCTTGTTGATGAGGGAGCCTCCACACACGTGACCATAGGGTCTTTGGAGGCTGACCTGCCAGGGCCAGCTCCCTACGGGGGCGTCTTGTCCTCCAACTATCCTGTTACTTAGAGGAACTGTGCCACAAACTACACAGGAGAGGACACAAAACATTATCAATACTTCATTTCCCATCTCATCCAACCCGATAGAAAAAAATAGGGCTGTCAAAATAACTTTTTGATGAATTTTCTGGGAAAAAATAACTGATTAAAAAAAAATAATGTAGATTAATTGATTCCATATGACCTTTGACCCAGAGCTGTTCTAGTCAGTAACCTTTAGACTGTAAAATGAAGGAGAGAGAAGAGCTGCCTAGATCATTGGTTAGAACATTTACTTTTAAAAAACAGCCTGATGGTGTTGATAAAAATAAAGTGTTGATTAAAAGTGTTGCTCTGCAATGTCTGAAGGAATTTGCATATCACCGGAAATCGTCAACTCTACCACATCAATGCAAAGAAATAGTGTTGACATTAAGGGGAGTGTTCATTTATTTTCATTGTGTCCCCTAATACTGTAACTGTGGCCTGAAATGCCTTGTATGTGAAAGAAAGCTTCTTTTGCACTTTTGAATTTATTTCCTCATCATATTACTGTAGGTCATATTATAGAATAGATTGTTATGGCCATTATTTGAACAGTAAAAATAATAGCCTAGTAAAAAAGTTTCTGAACTCACTTGAATGTCATTAATGCTGATTATTCAATGATTAATTTGAATTTAAATATTTAACATACTTTAACAGCAAAAATTATATATGCGATTCACTTAGACTAATTAATCACAAAGTAGTAATTAGATTGATTTTTTTTAATCGATTGATAGCCCTGACATATATGTAAGGGGCACACCAAGCAGGCAGAATTATCATGGCGCCTTAATGGATTGTGCACTCAAAGGTGCTTTATAGAACCAAAAATCCATATGGTTCTTTAAACCATTTTGAAGGGTCCATAAAAGGAACCCTAGGGTTCTTTGAAGCCTGCATGGTTCTACAGTATATAGCACTGATAGTATATGAGCCTGATACCTCTTGTAGAACAGCCTTTACCTCCTGTTGGCACTCTAGAATGTACTGGATAGATACTCCTTTTCAATGTGCTGCCTGTGTTGCGCCTATCAGACTGCCCTGCACATTGAAAAGTTACGCTAAGGGGGTGAGATCGAGATGCATATGAAAGTGAGTCTATGTAAAGTAATTTATAAGACATTGTTTCCCAGATAATATTGTTGCTTTGAAGGATCTCTGTGGAATTCCATTGACTTTGTATTGTACCGCATTGCACTGTATTTAATACAGCAGCCCTGTGGTACAATGTGATACTGCAAGAGAGCCAGCCCAGCACTAGTTGGTTTGCATGCCAGTTTCGGTGGATATCTTGACAACACAGAGCTTAGATGTTTTTGATCTAGTTTGAAAACTGTTGTTTTTCTGCTGTTATTTACAGGTAGCCTATTTGTAGAAAAAAAAAACACAGCAAAGCACCTTTAATGTCAGAATGTCATTGATAATCTGAATGCTACAGACAAGGATGATACTCTTGAATCCACAGTTATACTTCCACAATAATTTTTTGTTAAACAGTGAAGTCATCCATGCTGCTTGAGATTTTGAGTTGAGTTGATCAAACAAAGTTGAGTTGATCAAAATAGCTTGCTGCTAGAGAATTGAGATATTAGATTGTTGCACTATTGTGTCTGTTACACAGAATATTGACAGCACAATAACCAGCTATTATAAGGCACTTTGGGCAGGGCAAATTTTGAGTCGACTGCCAGGTTGAAATGCTCCTCATAATCAAATCAAAATGGCAAGTTTGCAGACTCTGATAAGAATTCTCACTCGTTGCCTGTTGATACGTCATAGGAAGCAAACATAACTTTGTGTCAGTACTGAATACAATACTGTTGAAATGCCTGATACCATAGACTGTATGAATGACTGATACTCACCATCAGTGCTGTTAACCTCCTGTGTGATTGAAGAGGCTGGACCTATTTCAACATACATGATCAGACAAAAGTAAAAAAAAAAAGCATTTGTGTGTTCCATCTGGGCCACAGAAGTTATAGGCCGCATTTTCTTAAATGTAGCCTACTGTACTTGTTCACACTTCAGGCTAATCATCTCACTGCACTGGAAACTACTGTATACTAAATTCACTAGCCTATCTAGATGTATGGTGAAGTCTGAAGATATCTACATTCTCTGTCTATCACAGAAGACATTTCAATCTGAACATTATAAAACTCCAATTACTTACCTTGCACATATAAAATTGCAGCCACAATGTAAATGTATTCAGCCATCACAGCCATTCCAAATAGTGGTAGAAAATATATCCTTTTGGATCCTGTATAGCAGACACCTAGGCTCCCCTTGATACCATGATTCACAAAGTGTCTCCTTCAGACCAACCTGCATATAGTGTGTCACCTGAGTGGCCTGTTTAGACTATAAATACTCGTCATTTCCTTGAAACCATGTTGAGACTGGTTGGCATACAGGAATCTCTTGGTGAAAGGCACCTGTATTTAGCATCTCTTTAGTACATCCATTTGCTCATAAATTGCTAATGGTTTGGTTGGAAACACTGCAGTCTTTGTGTTTCTATTAGCCTACTGTTGTTTTCTCTGACAACAAAAATGATCGGACAAGTAGAATTAGAAGTAGAATTTCTGCAGAAATCAACTGTCATTTTTTAAACAAAAGTTTCTACAAGAAACAAGCATTCTTACAAAAATAAAGAAAAGTAGCCTACCATGATGTCAATGTCAATTTAATGTCAATGTCAATTTATTTATATAGCACATTTAAAAAACAACCACAGTTGACCAAAGTGCTGTAAAATAAAATAAAATAAAAATAAAGTAAAATAATTATAAAATAACTTTAAAGAAACGTAGTAAAGATTAGTAAGTAATAATAATAATAATAATGAAACCAAAATAGCCATGCAAAATGATGGTAGAGTAGATACAGTGAGAATAATATGTAAGTAAATATTAATAGTAAAATAAAGTAGAAAAAGAAGAAACCCCATAAAAACAAAGCAATAAAGATAGATAAACAGAGTAAAGAAGTTAAGCATCTAAAATCTAGGGCGGGGGGAAGGGAGGCTAAGATGGGAGTGATGTGCTCTCGTTTACGTGTACCAGTTAAAAGGCGAGCTGCTGCATTCTGAACCAGTTGTAGGCGGGATAGTGAGGCGTGGTTGATACCAACATAGGGAGTTACAGTAATCCAGTCTAGTTGTTATGAAAGCATGGATTACTTTTTCAAAGTCTAAAAAAGACAGGAAAGGCTTGATTTTGGATAAGTTTCTTAATTGGAAGAAACTAATTTTGGTTACTGATTTGACTTGTTTGTCAAATGTAAGATCTCCGTCCAAGATCACACCCAGGCTCTTTACAGAGGACTTTACATAGGGTCTCAGGGTGTCTATGTCCATATTTTGGTTGGAGTTTCCATTGGGTCCTACTGTAGTAGGAGGATTTCAGTTTTGCTGTTGTTTAGATTCAAAAAGTTTAAGGCCATCCAGGCTTTGACATCATCAAGACAGTCTAGAAGATTTTTTTAAGGAGTCTTGACTTTTTAGGGGAATGTAAATTTGGGTGTCATCTGCATAGCAGTGAAAAGAAATTCCATATTTTCTGAAAATGGTACCTAAAGGGAGCATATAGAGGGCAAAGAGGATGGGCGCAAGAATAGATCCTTGGGGGACGCCACAGGATAGGGGTGCTGAGGAGGAAACAAATTCGCCTAAGCTGACAGAGAAGCTTCTATCAGAGAGGTATGATCTGAACCACTCTAAGGCCGTACCTTTAATACCAACACATTGCTCAAGGCAAGAGAGAAGGATGGAATGATCAACTGTGTCAAATGCCGCTGTGAGGTCTAGTAGGATAAGTATAACAGTATCGCCAGCATCAGTCGCTAATAAAATGTCATTACAAATTTTCAGAAGTGCAGTTTCTGTGTATGATGATGTGATGATGTGATGTGATGATGTGATGTACTCTAAACAAATTTTTAAAAATGTAGCAGGAAAAAGGGGAAAAAAATACTGGAGAAATTGGTATATTGCTTTGGTCTAGGCATTACATTTTAGTGTGTAAGCAATGGGCAAAAACTGTAATAATGTGATACAGTGTGGCCTGTGTCCTTGTTGTACAACATAATACCAAAAGTCTTATGCTAGAAAGTGAAAGCCCATATCAAGTTGCATCTTTGTTTTGTGTTCATTTCTCTGCCTCATTTAGTTGCATTTTTCAGTGCCACCCCTCCCATGGAAGGTTTCAATGTTCTCCACTTGAATTAAAATAAAGTTTCAGTGTTTGCCAGGAGTCAGGACTGATATATTTCAGAACTCAGGACCTTTGTTGTCCTTCGTGTCAATTCGGTGTTGGGCAGTTCCAGCGTTATGGATGTGACAGTTGGATTCATATTGTTTAACATCACATCCATAACGTACCATTGAAAGTGAGATAAGAAAGTGGCATAATTTGTTAATCACACTTAACACTGATATAAATCAGCTTTGCACAGACATTTTGGACATTGTCACATCAACACTGTATGCGTAGCATAAACTTGTCCTATTAAATGTTTATATGTGACATGGTCACTTGCTGACTTATTGAAGAGCCTCACAAATTGAAGGAGCTGTGCTCCTCAGGCAAGCTGAGCATATACACATTGCTCTACCATTCCTTGTCAATTTGAAATTTGTGAAATGATAACATTGTGTTTAAGCTATGGATTCACAGTGTTTACAAGTACAGTATGCAACAAGCAGTTGAAGTATTGAGGCTTTGGTCTAAGCATTTGATTTTAGTGTGTAAGCAATAGGCAAAAACTGAAACAGCCACATTTATTTTGTGTCCACAAGGAGGGGTCATGAGTCCATGTACCAAGTTATGGTACAGCTATACAACCACTGCCTCACAGCCATCTGAGAACCAACCTGAACCTGCGGCTGGATTCCTCAAATATAAATGATGAAGCTGTTGGGGAAAGGTGGTGGTGTTCAGAAAGGGAGACTTGGACATGAGGTACCATTATGTGCACAACCTCAACCATCAGTTGCATTTGGTTGTAGTTCATGCTATGTCTGCAGTGGCCGCATGTTGGGTTTTTGATATGTGCAATTCCCTCCCAGATAGCAAGAGGGCGGCGGACCACTGTCGGCCCTCTGAGGGCAGATCTGTCAGTCCGCTGGCGTTTTGCTCATCAGTTCTCTGGCAGTTGTCTGGTGGACCGCTGGCAAGTTGTCAGAAAATACCCCAATATCTTGCCATTATTGGTCTAAAAACATTTATTTTAATTTTCAAGTAGCCTACAAGTGATGCGTGCTTCAACCCATTCTACCAAAGAGTTGTGTAGGGCGCACAGGGCATCTCTGCTGTATAGGTGACCCCAAGCTTCCCCACAGCAGCCTACTGCACACAGGTTGAAACCACCACCAACACGCATACAGTACATACTTTAGTGTCAAGGAGTACTTTCAGATTTGTATTTCGAGGTGCTTGATATAGCTGCATTGCCTGTTTGAATGATTCACTATGGTTCATATCAGAAGCTTTAAAGCATGTCAATTTAACCAAACCTGTGGTGGTGCCAAATCAACAGTGAATTCCCTTCCTTGTACTGTTGCTTCCCCTTCTACATTCCACAGTGGACAGAAAATCCCCTCGAGGTTGAAAACATTTACTGTAGCACATCAAGTTTGTCACAAACAGGAACTTCAAGATACCTTATGATTCTCTTGTTCAGTTTTGCACTGGACTTGAATTAGGAACCTCAAGCACAGATATTGTAAAAAATGGCCTACTGGCCTATCAATTATGAGGTTCATTGAAAACTCTGTCACTTGTTTCTGTGGAGGATTGTTGTAGGTGCCTGATACAGTATTCTTAATCTACCTGATATTACAGTTCCAGTGGCTAATCTGGTTCCTGCACTTTCATCCTCATTCTGGCACCAATGGTATTGCACTTCCACAACCTTCCCAAGTTGATGGTACTTCATTTTCATCAACAAACCATCACCAACACGCACTTTAGCGCTAAGGAGTACTTTCAGAGTTTGTATTGTGAGGTGCTTGACAGCTGCATTGCCTGTTTCAATGATAGGTTCACAACCTTCACAACCTTTCAAGCGTGTCAAATTAACCTTGCATGGCGGTTCTCCTCGTCTTATACGATTCCATTTCCTCATTAGCTGCATACTTGAGGTTGGAGATATTTAGCACATCAAGTTCATCACTTACAGCAACTTCAAGATACTTTATGATTCTCTTCAGTTTTGCGCTGGACTTGAACTAGGAACTTCAGACTAGATATTGTAAACATTACATATGAATTCTATTCTATTCTATTCTGTCCCTGTCAAGGTATACCATGGTCGTGGACACCCCAACAGGCAAAGGCAAGACGAAAGATGCAATATACAATTGAAGAGAGGTTTTAAGATTAAATATAGCCGCAAGCGGCGATGGCGGGCCCGAGCACCTGCGGTGCGGAGACCTGTGACATTTCGGAATCTAATAAAGTACCATGTGCATGTTGATGGGCATGTGCTTGAGCAACACACATGCCCACCAAATTTGGTCAATTTTCATGATTGTATGTGTCAACCACAACAGACAACGCACTAGGTGGCGCTATAGAGTCCCTAAGGCCACACACCCTAGGCCAGAACTGTAAATCTGACTATCGATAGCAATAACGCACAAGCCCATCAAATTTGGTTCATTTTCGTGAATGTGTGTGTCAACCACAACAGACAAAGCGCTAGGTGGCGCTATAGAGTCCTTAAGCCACACCCTAGGCCAGAGCCCTGTCTCTGACTAGCCAAAGCAATAACACACAAGTCCACCAAATTTGGTTCATTTTCGTGAATGTTTGTGTCAACCACAACAGATAACATGCTGCTAGGTGGCGCTGTAGAGTCCCGAAGCCACACCCTTGGCCAGAGCTCTGTCTCTGACTAGCCATAGCAATAACACACATGCCCACCAAATTTGGTCAATTTTCCTGAATGTATGTGTCAACCACAACAGACAACACACTAGGTGGCGCTATAGAGTCCCTAAGCCACACCCTAGGCCAGAACTCTAAATCTGACTATGGATAGCAATAACGCACAAGCCCACCAAATTTGGTTCATTTTCGTGAATGTGTGTGTCAACCACAACAGACAATGCGCTAGGTGGCGCTATAGAGTCCTTAAGCCACACCCTAGGCCAGAGCCCTGTCTCTGACTAGCCAAAGCAATAACACACAAGTCCACCAAATTTGGTTCATTTTCGTGAATGTTTGTGTCAACCACAACAGATAACATGCTGCTAGGTGGCGCTGTAGAGTCCCGAAGCCACACCCTTGGCCAGAGCTCTGTCTCTGACTAGCCATAGCAATAACACACAAGTCCACCAAATTTGGTTCATTTTCGTTAATGTATGTGTCAACCACAACAGACAATGCACTGCTAGGTGGCGCTATAGAGTCCCTAAGCCACACCTTAGGCCAGCGCTCTGTCTCTGAGTAGCAGTAGCAATTCCACATGTAGCTGCCAAATTACATCCAAATTAGTCACTGTTTTCTGCCTATAACACCAACTTCCTGTTTCTTTAATAATACGCCATAATTCAAACCTTCGCCATTTCAATATACTTTTGAAATTCAAAAATCTGGTCGCAATTTCTCTTGGGCAACCCCTCAAGATCATTTTACTGCTGAAATGACATGATTTCGATAAACCGTCTAGGAGAAGTGTTTCAAAATACATGACGTGCAAAAATCATAATCATAATCATAACTCAAATTCTTCTAAGATTCACTGTGTTGTTTCAATGTAAAAGTTGTTCAGATTAATACAACACATATGTCCACCAAATTTGGTTCATTTTCGTGCATTTATATGTCAACCACAAAAGACACCGTGCTAGGTGGCGCTATAGAGTCCCTGAGCCACACCCTTGGCCAGAGCTCTGTCTCTGAGTAGCGTTACCAATTCCACATCTAACTGCTAAATTTCAAGAGTTTTAGAGCATGCCAAGTTGGTGAAAAAAGGCCAAACATGACCTGTAAGAGGAATCCACAGACATAATAATAAATATAGCCGCAAGCGGCGATGGCGGGCCCGAGCACCTGCGGTGCGGACCCGTGACATTTGCGGAATCTAACAAAGCAACACGTACTTGTTGGTGGGCATGTGCATGAGCAACACACATGCCCACCAAATTTGGTTAATTTTCATCAATGTATGTGTCAACCACAACAGAAAACAAGCTAGGTGGCGCTATAGAGTCCCAAAGCCACACCCAAGGCCAGAGCTCTGTCTCTGACTAGTGGCAGCAATAACACACAAGCGTACCTAATTGTCGTGTATGTATGTGTCAACAATAATAGACAATGTGCTAGGTGGCGCTATAGAGTCCCTAACCCTCACCCTAGGCCAGAGCTCTATCCCTGACAAGCAGTAGCAATAGCACACATGCCCACCAAATGTGGTTCATTTTCGTGAATGTGTCAACCATAATAGACAATGTGCTAGGTGGCGCTATAGAGTCCCTAAGCCACACCCTAGGCCAGAGCTCTATCCCTGACTAGCGGTAGCAATAACACACATGCCCACCAAATGTGGCTCATTTTCGTGAATGTATCAACCACAACAGACAATGCGCTAGGTGGCGCTATAGAGTCCCTAAGCCACACCCTAGGCCAGAGCTCTGTTTCTGACTTGCGGCAGTAATAACACACAAGCTCACCAAATTTGATTCATTTTCGTGAATGTATATGTCAACCACAACAGGTAACACACTAGGTGGCGTTATAGAGTCCCTAAGCCACACCCTCGGCCAGAGCTCTGTCTCTGAATAGCTGTAGCAAATATGCCCACCAAATTTGGTTCATTTTCGTGAATGTACATGTCAACCACAACAGACAATGCGCTAGGTGGCGCTATGGAGTCCCTAAGCCACACCCGAGGCCAGAGCTCTGTCTTTATCTAGCGGCAGCAATAACACTCAAGCCCACCAAATGTGGTTAATTTTTGTCAATGTTTGTGTCAGCCACAACAAACAATGCTCTAGGTGGCGCTATAGAGTCCCTAAGTCAGACCTTTGGCCAGAGCTCTGTCTCTGACTAGCAATAGGAATAACACACAAGCCCATCAAATTTGGTTAATTTTCGTGAATGTACGTGTCAACCACAACAGGCAATGCGCTAGGTGGCGCTATAGAGTCCCTAAGCCACACCCTAGGCAAGAGCTCTGTTTTTATCTAGCGGCAGCAATAACACACAAGCCCACCAAATTTGGTTCATTTTTGTGAATGTTTGTGTCAACCACAACAAACAATGCTCTAGGTGGCGCTATAGAGTCCCTAAGCCACACCTTTGGCCAGAGTTTGTCTCTGACTAGCAATAGGGATAACACACAAGCCCATCAAATCTGGTTAATTTTCGTGAATGTATGTGTCAACCACAACAGGCAATGCGCTAGGTGGCGCTATAGAGTCCCTTAGCCACACCCTAGGCCAGAGCTCTGTCTCTGACTAGAGATAGCAATAACACACAAGCCCATCAAATTTGGTTCATTTTTGTGAATGTATGTGTCAACCACAACAGACAACCCGACAGAGCGTTCTTAAGCCTTCTTTAATCATTGTCTAATATTAAGGAAAGTTTAAGATCTATTAACCAAGGTGTTGTCACACACACACATGGCAAATAAGTTGCAGGATTGTGGTGCCTTCTCTCATCCTCAAGTCTGTTGGCCTTCTTACCACCACCAGAGAGGCATGGGGGATGGGTGAGAGAGTGTGTGGGGGGTCGGTATGCAAATGAGGGGGGGGGGGGGGGCATGGGGCTAAGATAGAGAGAGAGATAAGCCGTTAACTGACTGAACGCCGCCTCATCCGCGGCTAGGTTTAACCGGCCATTCCCCGGCTAGGTCAGTGAGGACAAGAGGCGCGATATTCCAAAGCCGCCTCGGTGTAGGCGTAAACATGTAAGAACTGGGTGTGAAGTTGAACAGTGACGTACAACAACATAGGCGTCGAAGTCTCGTGACACTACTGTCATTCTCAAAACAGTGGTGCAGCTCTCTGTCAAGTTCTCTGCTCCTCCGTTTGATATTTCTAGATCTTCTGACTAAGTTTACTCTACTTATCCAAACTGACGACATCACCACTGTCACTAGATATAAAGCAAACATTGATTTTCACTCGGTGCTATTCACTGACCGTAAAAAAGTGTCATTAGTAGCCTATGCAGTATGCACCTGTTCTATCTGGTATGCACTGTTGTTTGTGGCTAGCTAGACTTGCTAGCTCGATGTGACACAATATTGTAGCGCGGCTCGGATATGCTTGTGTTACGTTCATGCAAAGGGGAAATGTAGCCTACGGCTAAGATGGTTAAGCAGCCTGTTGTCATAAGATAGTTGACGGTTACGCATTATATAGGTGTACTAGACCAGCTGATGTGTTGTGGGATAAGGGGTTTATGTTACGGGATGCCACCCATATTGTGGGATATAGCCACGGGGATCTTAAACAGGCCACTTCCATGTAATGTCATTCCTCATATTCATCTGGTAATAAACATTTCCTAACAGAGTAATTCTTGCCTCGTCACAATATCAACTCTCCACTCATTCCGCTTGGACTATGCATTATACCTTTCACTGCCTCACGTCTGCAAGGTTCCAAACTGTCTTCCTAACAGCAGTTACAATCAGTATTTTTGTGATAACAACAAAACAGCTCTGCAAAGTTTAAACCAACGATGCTAATCGCGACTAGCGATTAGCCATTTAAAATGCAGAGCCTACCCTCATAAGGAGACCTCTCCAATTCAGAAAAATGCATTAAACTAAAATTGGACAACGTTGTTATGTTTCTTAAACCTTAGGGTGGGTATGATATAGGCCTAGCCTACATGCTTTAACGAAATACGTTGTCAATGGTTATTTGAGCAAGCTAGCCAAGGTCTAGCTAATTTATCCTGGCTGTAGATAAAGCAGGATGGCTATGTTTTCCCAATATGTTAGCAATTAGCCTAATAAATAAATGCTGAGATGTTTGGTGATTTAATTGACATTTGAAAGAACAGTGTGCTAGATGGACCACAAGGACCAGTGTTAATATGTGAACAGTATGATGATGATCTGACAGCTGTGCTCAGCATACAGTCAGTCAGCTGTTTGCTGATTTTAAGTTTTTTTTTTTTTTTTGCTGATTTTAAGTCTTTCAGCAGTGTGTGCACAACTCTCGTTGTTGACAGCTCCGCCCATGTCTCAGCTAGCCGCCGCATAGCCGGCTCGCGTGCTCACTGCAGTCGCCCCGGCGATATGTGTACCCTCAGGGGAGGACAATTGGCAGCGTAAATCACCTCGGCGATTAGCCGGCTATCAGTGAGTACAATCGGGACTAGCCGGCTAAAAGCCCGTGCATCGCCGGCTATCTGTGCAGTCAGTAAACGGCTATAGAGAGAGGGAGGGAGGCAGAGGGGTCAAGGGGGATGCCATGTGTGTGCGTAACTCTCTGGAAAGCTTGCGCGTGTGTAATGTGTGTGCGGTTAAATGTGGTTCTGTGTGTGTGTAACAGGACCAACATGAAGGCGCGGATGAGAAAAGATCGTAACACAGAGCCATCTTCATAAGAAAACCTAAATAACTCACTTTCTGTTAATGTGGTTAAAGTCAAAATTGCAGCATAGGTTAATATGATTATTATTATTCATCAACTCGCTTCAAAATATTCTAGCTAAAACTGTGTCCACCAAAATCATTAATGCGCTTTTAAAAATCACAAACAACACCAAATTCAAAACTTTGTATATGACTGTCACTACAAACACACTAACTAATACTCCATAAAATTTCATCCAAATTAGTCACTGTTTTCTGCCTATAACACCAACTTTTTGTTTCTTTTATAAGACACCTAGATTCAAACCTTTGCCATTTCAATATACTTTTGAAATTCAAAAATCTGGTCGCAATTTCTCTTGGGCAACCCCTCAAGATCATTTTACTGCAAAAAGGACATGATTTCGATAAACCGTCTAGGAGAAGTGTTTCAAAATACATGATGTGCAAAATTCATAATCATAACCATAACTCAAATTCTTCGAATATTTACTATAGAGTGTAAATCTAAAAATTGTTCAGATTCATACAACACACATGTCCACCAAATTTGGTTCATTTTCGTGCATGTATGTGTCAAACACAACAGAAACCGCGCTAGGTGGCGCTATAGAGTCCCTGAGCCACACCCTAGGCCAAAGCTCTGTCTCTGAGTTTCGATTGCAATTCTACAAATGGCTGCGAAATTACAAGAGTTTTAGAGCATGCCAAGTTGGTGAAAAAAAAAAAACAGGTAAGACGGAAGAAGAAGAAAAATAATAATAATAATCTGAGCAAAAACAATAGGGCCTTGCACCTACGGTGCAGCCACTTTCAGTGGCCGCACCTCGGTGCAGCCACTTTCAGTGGCCGCACCTCGGTGCTCGGGCCCTAATAATAATAATCTGAGCAGAAGCAATAGGGCCTTGCACCTACGGTGCAGCCACTTTCAGTGGCCGCACCTCGGTGCTCGGGCCCTAAATATAACACTTTGTTCGGTGTAAGGGTGGTTGCTATTTCTGAGTGTTAATCAGATTGACAGCTTGGGGGAAGAAGCTGTCATTGTGTCCTCTGGTTTTGGCAAACAGTGCCCTGTATCGTGGAAGGAAGTTGAACAGTTTGTGCCTGACAGTTGCATTGCCTGTTTGAATGACAGGCTCACATCAGGCTCACATCAGGCTTTCAAGCGTGTCAGATTAACTGAGCATGAGGTGGTAGCAAAACTCAAAAGTCAGTCAGGCACTCCTGTGTGGAAATAGAGCTTGGGCCATTTGGAGCAGCTGCACATGCTAGGTGATGTCTGCAGAGCATGCAGTGTCTACATTAAGTTCATGCATGACTTATAACAATATAATAATAATAATATTTCAGAGTTGAAGTGGGATTAAAGGAAATGTTTAGCAAGTTAAAGCAGGGACTCTCTAATGAGGAGTCACAGCACCCTCTAAAATTCTCCATAGAAATGAATGGGTTTAGTAACAACCTCCCTATTTTTAAGTCTAGTGCTTCCCAGTTGTACAGTAGCCTAGTTGCCAGTTTGTGTGGCTAGTTATTTTGCCCATTCTCTGCATAATGAAACATTTTTCGCATATACAGTATGTTCTTGTTCTTGGTGGCATAGCTGATCTACAAAGCAAAGGGCAAAGGGAATATTAAAATGTTTTACACTGGCCTTCTTTGGGTTATGTAGGCCTATTGGTAGACACCCCTGATAACTCGCTCGCTGCCGGTGTCATCACAAAGTGAAGCCATGCCAGAGACACTTATATATGAGCTTTAAAAAGACTATGCTCTGACGCTGTTATTTCAGCCAATCAAATGACAGCGTTTCTTTTACTGTCAATCTGTCCATTGGAATCAGTCAAAACAGCACAAAGGAGTTCGCTAAGATGTTGGTGGGGACAATTTCGTCATCTCAGAATATTGATCGGGACTAGAATAACATCTCAATAATTGATGTACGTTTGTATATGTTGGATGCTGTGTTTGTATAGCTGCTGAAACACTGTAATTTCCCCTTGGGGATTAATAAAGTATATCTGTCTATCTATCTATCTATGTGGTAAATCCTAGGTAGGCTATGGGCATCAAGATATGGTACTTTTGAATGGATGAGCTACATGTAGATTATGTATTAATTAGGGCCTACACATATCGTGTTGCTAAAAGATGCTGTCATTGATTGTAGGTTACAGATGACAGCAATAACTGTAATTCAGCATTGTGATTGGTTGGCCTTTAGGAAAAGGAGTTCAATCAGATGTTTCTCTATAGGGCGGCTGTAAGCGCAAAAATCTATCACTTTGCGATAAAAGCATGAAATTTGGTACGAAGGCTCACAAAGGGGGTCTGATCAGATTTAGGACCGTAGGCGCTCAAAATCTGACTCCTGGGGGTCATGGCGGCCATTTTTCAAAATACTAGTCTGGCTATCAGCTCAATCTTTTAAGATTGAACATCAGGCTGGGGAGTCTGCGCTTTATTTCTACTGCACAAGAGGCATGATCAATAGGCGTGGGCATAGTTCAAATGACTCTGTACGCTTGGATACTTCAATGACAAATGAATGTGTCACAAACAGTTATAGCAGATGGGCACAGGGAAACTTACGGAACCATGCTCTCTCGGAGGAGGGGCGGGACTGTTGCGTTCTATACGTGTTGCCACTTAATATCAGATTCCTCTCAAAAGCTTTAGCATTTCTGGTCATCGCTCAGACTCAAGAACGTAGCATAGGCCTTGATCTTACAGAACAAAAACAATCAGAGGACGTTTAGAGGCACTGATTTCTACCTGATACACAACGGACAGGTAAGCAATCAGCAGAATGTAATTCAACATGCTTTCAGCAAAAATTGGATTGTTTTGTTGTTGTTGTTTTTAAGTGCTGTCACATGTATGCATAGTGCTTTCAGAATAATATTAGTTGATTAATGATTTTGATTAACATTTTGAATTTATGACATTGATTAACTGCAACAACAATATAGCAGGATTTGGCCATGACTATTACATGTAGATATTAAAGATACGGTATGTGTCAAGGTCATAATTTTTCATTGTCTGATCTAAAAAAGGTGATTCTGAATTGATTGAACAATTACTTCGTCCTATGAGTAAATTACCAAAAATGTTCAACCTACTGTTGTTCTCAGGTCTGTACACTTACTCATTTAAACATTAAATTAAAACATTAGTGTGAATTCCAGTTACAGTGCTATTTTCAGCTCCTATCAACTATTTGTCCTCTTACATTGCAGGACTTTTTGTGTTCTCGCTATGCATTCCCACCAAAGTCCTTTCCAGTCAATCAGACAGCAGTTATTTCTACAGTGACCTGGAGAGCTCCCAGTTCTTACTGACAGACCAGGACCCCAGTCTTCCCTCCAGGATCTCCCCTCTTCAGAGTGGAGAGCATAACAGCACAAGGCCCTCTGTGAACTCATCCAGTGGACTGAAGTCCTCTGAGACGAACGTCCAGAGAGCCGCCGTGCAGTTGCTTTCTGAGGATGGCTCAGGCATGCTGGAAGGTACCAGTTCAGTCCAGTTTTAGCTTATTTGCAGATATTCACACTTCACACACATGTTCTCAGGACATTTCTATGACATGATTGTTCACGTCTCCAACAGATAGCACGACAACCAGTCCCGCCGCCACCACTTCTTCCTCTGGTGACGTCAGCAGTAAAATCAGCCTCTTCACCACCTGTGGCCTCACGCTGCTCTCTGTGGTTGTGATGCAGCCATGGTAGGAGCTGGTCACCGTTCAGTCACTGATCAGCACACCCCACATTGTCTAGGGTGGAAGACCAACTCAGAATAAGCATGTAAACAATCTAAAGTCTGTGTTTAATGTCTTTCAAAAGGGCCCTAGATTTTGGAAAAACTATTTTTTTTATTTGGTATCAGGCATTTTCTCTTGAAATACATCAGTTTAGTAATGATTTTCCACAATTTGAAGTCTCCAAAACAAATTACCATGATAATAATAACAATAAAACAAGGCATGTTTGTATTTTTGTGTCATTTTCATGCAGCTGCAGTAGGGTAGCAAGTAGGACCTACTGTAGTATGTGGAAATAACAAAGTTTATGGACATGTAGTGCGTAAAGTGCCAATTGTACGAAGTCCCATTCACAGAATAAATGCATTGTTACAGGTGTTTTCGAACACCAAAAAACACATTTACAATTTTACAAATATTTTCGCACCCCCCTCATGTAAAACACAGCATTTTTTTTGTATTTCCATAAAAGAGATTTGAGACCCTCAATATGCCTTTGTTGTTCTTGTACTTCTATAAAAACCAATGAGACTGTGGTACAAATCTTTAACGGTTGAATCGTACTAAGAATATGTTTGTCTTACATTCTATAAAGGTTTGTCAGGCTAGGAGTAATACTTTTTAAGATATGAATGTCTAAACATGGCCTCCAAGATAAGGACCAGAGACTGTAAACAATCAAGGGCAAAAAGACTACAGGCCTAGTGTTCGAAATGTTCACTCGTTCACTCACTCACTTGTTCACTGTGTTTGCTCTATAGGGTGCTATGCACTGTAGCATCCCACCAAGAGTCAGGGTTTAATTAACTGCTTTATTACTGTAACCAAGTAATTTCACAAGCCAAAGAACAGCGTGGCCCAAGTCTGGCGCAGAACCCACCAGACCCCGAACTTCCTAAAACAGTAGCCTATCAATCTGGGGGTTCTGCCCATAGACCCCCACTCTCACCAGGCTGCCAACCATGAGCGTGCCCGGGGTTATAGGCTACACAGCGCGGGCACCCCATGATTGACAGCCGGTCGCTACAGTACTATAGGGGGCTAGTAGTAGGCCCTAGGAGACCAGTGAGCCTGGTCATCATTCATTTCGGGCACTCGGGTTGTTACTGCTGTCACATATTCATGCTCCGGATTTTCGTCAGTTGTCTCTGTCGCATAAACAAACGCAAAAGCACGTTATCACACGTGTAAAACCATGGACAACAAAGGTGCAAACCTAGGCTAAACGGGCTGGGATCTTTCAACTCTTTCAATAGCCTATATGATAATAGAAATAAAACCGTGTAATACGTAGGCTATCTGTGTAGCCTATATATTAACTTTATTTTAGTCTAGATGGAAAAAGGTCCACGCGCACCCCCGGCTTTTTTTTATGCTACCTGATTTTTTAAAAATCCTTACAGGAACACTTCACGTTTTTTTTTTTTTTTTCATATTATACTAGCCTACATTATTCCCTTAACTAAGACGAGTTTATAAATACCCCTCACGTTTCAATGCGTGCACTCACTGGCTCTGGCGTGCGGCGCTACTTTGATAGCACTTAGCCAGTTCATTCAGATCCAAACAGAGAGGAAGCGATCACACACCTCCATGTTTTCCCAGTTAGGCCTACACGAGTAAGTATGGTGAGACAAAATAAAATGTGGTCCATTTTTAAGCAGGTAAGAGGGATGTTGTGTGGCGGAATAACACTTGGTTTTAGCACTTAAACTCGGCGCAGTAATATCCTCACTCCAAAGTGAAACTGAAAGTGCAAGAGTGATGATATACTGCACCGAGTCGAAGTGCTCCCAAGTGTTATTCCGCCACACAGCATACTCTAGTTATCCCTCTTACCCACTTAGAAATGCACCACGTTTTATTTTGTCTCACCATACAGAAAAATTGTGGGACACTAACCATTTTTTCCTTTACTGTCTTTTTAAGTTTCCTAGTCAAGGTTGGCACGTGCTCAGTTGAGAGAAAGGGAAAAAAACGGATATTTTAAACGACAAAGACCAGTAGTGCCCCCTGGATGGGCATCAGCAGGTGGAGTCAGTGGTTAGGGTGCAAGGAGAGATGATTTCCTTTCCTGTTAGCAAATAATCTCGAATGATTTACTGACTGCCGTTTGTGCATTAAATCAACTGCAGTCTACTACCCTACTAAACCGTTATGGATGAGGTGAGAAGCCAGTGCTTTCATTGATGGTTGAGAAAGAGGCTTTGTTTAACTTTTCAGTTTGTAAAAATCGTTTAAATGGTGTGATCCATGTTGATCAATTTAAGTGTTGCTGATGGGATATTAATAAATATGAGTCAGTAAAATGTTGTATTAACAGACTTGCATTTACTTCAGGAGAATTTTGACTGGAGAAAGAGCCTAATGCAATAGGCTACATATGCAATATGCAATACAGTACACATTAATAAACAAAACATATCATAAAGGCATCGTAGAAATGAAAGAAATACACAAATGCCATATTTAGCTAATACTATACATTGCTGAAATAAAGACATGAACAGTAAAAATATAACTACAAGCACCAGTGAGGGAGCCAAGCTGTCAGACAGGAGTTGTCAAGGCATCAGACACATGGCTGTAAGCAGTCACAGCAAAGATCCTTAACCCTCTTTGGTCATATAGCAACCGAAGATTGGCTGAGTTATAAAGTCACTTTCTGTTTGGCTTCTGTTTAGCTTTGACAGGCACCTTTATTTTGTGTCCACAAGGTGGGGTCATGAGTCCATACCATGTGTGTAAGTTTGGTTTTGATACTCATAAGTGTTGCTAACTATAGTGCCCCCAAAGTTCTCAGTCACTCAGTCATCCAGTCACCAAAGCTATCACTTTCTGACGTTAAATAAAAAGTCATTGTCATTGTCATTGTCCATACTGTGTAGTGTGATGTCAAAGCGAAGTGATGCGTACTTCAACTCATTCTACCGGAGTTGTGTAGGGCGCACAGGGCATCTCTGCTGTAGGTGACCTCAAGCTTCTTAACACTTGGAGGTCCGGGGCCTTTTCAGACACTTTGAGGCAGTCAGTTATACCTTGAGATTTTTTCATCTAACTAAAAACATCTATGCAAAAGTGGCACATATGGTTATATTCTAGAGGTCCTCTACAATAATTATGTGAGAGTAAAGTGGATGTAATGAAATTACTTTTTATTATAATTCTGTATAAACACAATTATTTAAAAAAAATATTTTCAAAGGTCAGAGGTCAAAGGTAAAAAACACACTATAAATATATTGAGCTAAGACTTTTGAAGTTTGAACCTGGAAAACAACGGTGTTGGCTCCATATAAGTAAAAAGAACATTCAAAAGTGTTAAGTAGTTTCACAAATTAGGCTCCAGAGGGTTAAGCCACAGCAGCCTACTGCACGTAGGTCAAAACCACCACCAACACGCATGCATACTTTAGTACCAAGGAGTACTTTCAGAGTTTGTGTTGTGAGATGCTTGACAGCTGCATTGCCTGTTTGAATAATGGGTTTACATAAGAAGCTCTCAAGCGTGTTGAATTAGCCAGATTTATCGTAGTTTTTCATAACATGTACACAAACCATTAGGATGAGGGGTAATGTTAGGCCAACGAGGCTGTATGGAGTCGGTGCTGGTAGTGTGGTTAAGGAGCTGGGTTGACGTGCAGTGTAGTCTTTGACCAAGGCAATATATCCCCTTGTAATGTAATTGACATGTGAAGGTCACATTGGATAAGAGTGTCTGGTAAGTGTAAACGTCTGTCATCAGTTTGACATGAGGAAGTTTGCGTTTGCGGGAAACGATTCAGGTCGGGCGAACAATGCCCCCCAGGCTAGTACCCCAGCTTAGGTTCCCAGGTGTGATTAGTAAAAACTGGAAAGTTGCTGACACATTGACAAATGTTGTATGCAAATTACTCAATAAAATGATACCCATATGCAAATTGGCTCTCACAAAATTATGTGCAGTGTGTATATTTACACTAATTAACTAAAAACATCCATAATTGCTTTGGCGTGATGCTCTTGTAAAGGTGAAGTTGCACATGAACGAAAAAAGTAAAGGTAAAAAGTGTCCTAATTTGCTTAATGTAACTGCAATATCTAAAAACATACTTTTGTATGATCATTTGCTATATTTCATCAATTTGAATATTATCTGGACTTAAAGCCATTAACCTACAGTATCTACTTACAGCCATACATTTATTTATTATGCATTTATATTCGCTAATGTGTTCAAATATGGAAATCATCTCGTTAACAATGCATGATATAAAAATGTCCAAAGCAGAAGCGTTCTGGGTTTTGCCCTGTCTATTAGTTCTTGCTTCCGTGGCCAAAAGTCGACATGTGAATACATCGTGGCAATAATCATGTGGTGTGTTGTGATTTCACCGCTGTAGTGAAGTTGGTGTCGTGAAGCCTCACGCAGGCACAGTTCTATCCCAAAATAAATGCCCGATAAGTGCCCAAAGTGCATTGCAATATGGCCGCCGATTGGAGGAACTTGCCTGAAAAGACTTTGGTTAAAGTCATTAAAAAGGAACAGTGGCGATTTCTTCACTGTTTTCTCGTAATCCGCTCCCAGGTTTCTCTGCAGAGCTTTCCCTATAGCTCTAACATGTATATTTTACACAACTCCTCAATCGGTTACTCTACCTTTTCATGAGCATGATTGCGAGGCTGCGAAACTTTCTGTTTGTCATGCCACCGGCCCACTCACAGGCGCTAGGGGGAAGTGAGACAGCCATCATTCAACTCGGAAAGTGTCAAATAACCATTCCAATGATTCTGAAGCTGATCAGTTAAGGTAAATTAAACAAAAAAAAACTTTCACCTTTGGTGAAAATGGACCAAAGGGTGTTTTTCTGAATGAAAATACATCAGCCATAAGCCATGGAGACAGTATTGTAACCAGTAACCAGTAATATTGCTCAAAATAGCACCAAAGCTCGTCAGTAGCTTGCTGAGTGCCGTAGGTAACTACAGCCATGGCGATATTGCCCAACAACACCACGACCACGAGTGCGATAATGCTTTTATACAACAGTTCCATTGCCAACAAAAAAAAGATTATCCTTCCTAAAAATGCACTCGGGTATCTTTTTTTGTTGGCAATGGAACTGTTGTGGTCGTGGTGTTGTTGGGCAATATCGCCACGGCTGTAGTTACCTACGCTACGGCACTCAGCCTTCGGCTTCGTGCCTGCGGCGAACCACAGCCGTGGCGATATTGGCCAACAACACCACTCCCACTCGTGCGATAATGCTTAAATCTATATATGGCTATATGTCATGTGTTGGCCCTTCAGTTGAGTTAAAAATAAAATGTACACAACAAAATAACGAAAACTTGATTTAAAAAAAAATAAATAAATAAATAAATAGTCGCTGTTATAGTTACTAAATAGTTGTTAGTGGCAGCACTAAAGTTCATTTAATGAATGATAACTACTGTAATAGACACTCCGCTTATTCTTCTCCACGTAAAGTTAATCCTGCGCAACAGTCAATTACTGTAACTTAACACGCACGTAAATGCAGGGTCAGGTCTGAGCTATGAATATTTAAATGAGGACTTCTGAGCCAATAGGAAAGCTTCGAATTGGTGATAGTAATTAAACATGACTGAGGCCACATTTATGAATGGGAAATGTTGATTTTGGTAACAAAACATTGGAAATCTTACACAATGTCCCTTTAAGATAAGTACATTATAACATTTAGGCCTAAATAGTAACAGACATGTTGATGCAATATGCAAGGCCTAAATATTATGATGGTGTAAATGTTTTTAAATAGCCTGTCAACCAGTGGATCTCAATGAACCACTGACATTATTACAGTTACTGTAATGTAAACACACTGAATACCTTGCCATTTACTGTAAATGGCGAGGTATTCTGTGTGTTTGAACTTCCTTCCTTGTAGCATCCCCTTCTACATCCCCAAGGGGAGAAGCTCACCTCGTCCAATGAACTACTTTCTCATTAGCTGCATACTTGAGGTTGGAGATATTTAGGCATGTCAAGTTTATCACATGCAGGAACTTCTATAGGCCTACTGTATGCACAGCCTCATGATTAGCAGTTGTGCCCTGGACTTGAACTAGGAACCTCAGGCAAAGATTCCATGTGAAATCCTGCGCAACCAGTTAACAAAGCATTAGCTTTGTCACTTCAGTGTATTGGTGCATTTACAGTAAAAATGCTTGAGTGTCACTTTCCCCTCCCATCAGTTCAGTTGTGAAGAAGACATACCTTTCATGTTTCTGTTCAAACACACTACACTTACAGTAAAACATAATATTTGGGGACATTATGCCATGGCTCAGACATCTCAAAGTGCTTGGAGGACAATGCTAGCCCCTGTAGTTCTGCAATTGTCAAACAAGTTTGTTGACACCCCAAGCTATCTCAGCAACAGACCCGAAACTGCTCCAACTCAGAGACGTGGAAAAACATATTGTGTAATACTGGTGAGAGCAATAAGACACCTTTTAACTGTATAAGTCCTCATTTCCTCATCCTTTATTTAATCTTAAAGCTTGTGATGAGTAGTCTTGCCTGTTCTTGAAACAAAGTCTCGACTCCAGTCCTCTTTGCCCAAGACAAAGTCCAAATAAAATTGATAAGAACACGTGAAAGAGGTCTCGAGACCAAGACCAGTCTTGAGTATAGAGCGCTACTTACAGTATCAGTAGAGGAATCTCAAGTGTCATGCATTGACCGTGACAGATTTAAGAACACTTTTGCCTTTTTTTTTTTTTTAACATACTGTTTATTGTTTTTTTTTTCCAACAAAAAACAGCAAACAAGCAGACAACATATACAATACACAACATCCCTCCCTACCCACCCCCAAACACAGTGACAGGACAGCAGTTAAAAAAAAAAAAAAATACTGTACATATAAAACACAAATAAACAAATAAATAAATTAGTACTAAATAAGTAAGACAGTTACTGTAGAAGAGGAAAAAAAGAAGGTCCACAGCAACAACCCATCAACACAATGTGATAGCAGACAGGTAAGTAGCTTGGGTCAGATGGGGCTATGGAGAAGATCTAGTCTGAGACCAAAAATTACTCAATTCCCCTCTAAAGAGAAGGGATCTCAGATCTTGTGGCAGATAGTCTATGAACGGGGACCAGATCTGGCAAAACATAGGCTACCTTCTTTTCCTTTTGCCATAACCATGAGACCATGATTATTCTTCAGTGCCGAGGGGTTCATATACGTAAGTAAGCCTTTTGGGTAACCAACAGGCCTGGGGAGTCTCCATAGGGCATTTTGCAAAATTCACAGGCATACCTTTACGAAGAATTGTGTTGACTACTCTTCTTTTCTTCTATGTTGATACTTTTACACACAGCTTCACAAGGGAGAGCTAGGGCTCACAGTTGTGTTTCTCAAGTGATTCAAGTGACTTAGAGGGATGAATTGTGGTAATTTTAGAGATGTTTGTAACCCCGTAGAAAGAAAAAAAAACAATATTCTAGCCTCTGTAACTCTGTTCCAGTACAAGTACCTTCACACAATTATTCAAATTATTTCCCAAGACACTACAGGGTCTCAGCTTTCTACAGAGGTCAAGCATTTGATGGTAGGCCAAAATAGGAGGGAACAGTGCCCTCTGAAGGCACAGTGCAATGTCAGTGGGGAAAGCAAATGGCATATTCATGAAGATAAAGTGAAAGCCCATAGCAGGATATGTCTTTGTTATGGGTCCTTCTTAATGCCAAATTTAGTTGCAGATTTTTGTTATCTTTCCCATACTATACTATATTCCCCACTTAAAAAATAGAAAAATGTCTGAATCTTTGTCATGATTGATATACTCCACAACTAGCCTACTGTTTTTTTGTCACTTGTTTTTATTTTTATTGATAGATGTGTTTATTTAGAGCCAAAAACAAATGTCACAGCCAGTTACTGAAAGAGTTTAACCTGATATTAAACAAGGATTTCTGTTCAATCAGAAGAAAGAAAGGAGGAGAAAAGACAGGATGATGTAGAGG
Organism: Sardina pilchardus; assembly: GCF_963854185.1. Classification (NCBI taxonomy): domain Eukaryota; kingdom Metazoa; phylum Chordata; class Actinopteri; order Clupeiformes; family Clupeidae; genus Sardina; species Sardina pilchardus. The sequence goes on along the minus strand of NC_085015.1, from coordinate 9,192,029 downwards.
CAGAATGAGCATGTGACTTTGGTCCCACTGCTGAAGCCTGGTGGGTCACTGCTGATGTGGGATTTGATCCAGTCCTCATATTGGGAGACCCTGGTGTAGACTCCAGGTAGGTCAGGTCGAGCACAGCCAAACCCAAAACTAACCACCCCAGACTGGACCCATTCGTTCTTCAGATTCGTCACCATCGGACCACCTGAGTCACCCTATTGAAAATGCAGTAAAACATGTTAAAACATATTATTGATTAGAATTAGGTTTAATAGAATGTTAATAATGAACAATAATATTGAAAGTCAAGCATATGTACCTGACAAGAGTCTTTCCCTCCTTCAGGAAGGCCAGCACATATCATATTTTCTGTGATTGAAGCGCTTAAGAGCTCATCACACTGTTCGTTGTCAACCACAGGAACTTCCACTTGCTGAAGAACATCTGAAATAGACCCTGAAAGAGAAGTGGAATGGAGAGCAGGTAGGAGGACAGCAATTAAAGGGTTAAATATTTCATTTCACTAGAATATTGTAAGTCCATTAGTTATTCTTTATCACTGATATGTATACAATATGATATGTATAAGAATGTATATGATATGTATAAGAACTGTCACCTCCTTCTTCAGTCCTCCCCCAGCCAGTGACCCAGCTCTCTGTTCCCTGGGGGAAAATGCTGCCGCAGGCCGCCAGACAAACAGGTCTGATGTAGTCGGTGAAGGAGACAGCAATGCTCAACCGGAGTAGAGCCATGTCATTGTTAAATGTGGAGGCATCAAAACTAGGATGTAGAATGATCTCAGCCACGGTTCTAGATGCTTCATTTGGATTAGAACCGAACAAGGACTGCCGACCCAGATATATAGTCCACCCACTTGTGCTGTCACTGAAGGGGGAACAGATGAACAGGGAGAACCATTAACTGGATGATAATAGCAGAAGACAAAAGCAAAGTTCTTCAAGTGCATATCACACAGTGGGAACACTTCTCTGTCACCAAATTGTTACCATAAATCACAAGCTGGACAAGTTGATGGACCAGTGTCCAGAAACAATGCCAGAGATATGTATAGATACTGTATGCATACAGTAGATATAATAGACATATCTATGGAGATAACTGTCTGTTGTAGAATGAACATGATCAATATAAACATCAGCAAAGGTCAACTAGTAGAAAGATGCCACATCCCTCACCTTTTGAAGCAGTGTGCTGCAGACAGCACCCACTCCTTGTTGATGAGGGAGCCTCCACACAGTGTTCTTCCTGTCGGAGTGTCTGGTCCAATAAGATTGACCTGCCAGGGCCAGCTCCCTGCAGTGGCGTCCTCTCCTCCAACTATCCTGCTGTTGAGAGGAGCTGTGCCACAAACTACACAGGAGACAAAACAAAACTTTAATGAAGACCAAAGACTTCTGTAATTCACCTGGCTCTCACTCTCTCAGAGAAGAAGGACTCCTACGTCAGATTACTATTCTTGGACTTGTCCGCCTTCAACACCATATTTCCCCAAATATTGGCGAACAAACTGTCTTGACTTAAGGACCATTCACAACAATAACCAACAATAACCAACAATAACGTGTAAGCCAACAATAAGGAAACAATAAGACCAATAATAAGGAAAGTCTCTCCTAGCTGTTGATGAATGTGATGTCTAACATTTGATGGATTCTGTATGTAAATCCTTCATACTCACTGTACTTACTTCTCATAAAAAATGTGATGAGTCAAGTCTATGTGAAATAATTTCATATAGCAACATTAAGTTTGGATAGGTTACAGATAGTAATAACTTCTGCATTCTTCATTTGAATTGAACATGATGTATTATAACAAGTAAAATGTGAACTTCAAAGCATTGTCATAAAGCTGCTGCTCTCAATGATCAGGAGAAACTTACTGTCTGCAGAAGCTATTTCTGTGTTGACCGACACAAAGCCTGGTGGATCACTTCTGATGTGGGAGTTGATCCAGTCCTCATATTGAGAGACCCTGGCGTAGACTCCAGGTAGGTTAGGTCGTGCACAGCCAAACCCAAAACTAACCACCCCAGACTGGACCCATTCGTTCTTCACATTCGTCACCATCGGACCACCTGAGTCACCCTATTGAAAGGAAATGCAGTAAAACATGTTAAAAACAAATATTATTGATTAGAATTGAGGTTTAGAATGTTAATAATGAATCTATAATATTAAAAGTCAAGCATATGTACCTGACAAGAGTCTTTCCCTCCTTCAGGAAGGCCAGCACATATCATATGTTCTGTGATTGAAGTGCTTAAGAGCTCATCGCACAGTTCGTTGTCAACCACAGGAACTTCCACTTGCTGAAGAACATCTGAAATAGACCCTGAAAGAGAAGTGGAGTGGAGATTAGGTAGCTGGACAGCAATTAAAGGGTTAAATATTTCATTTAACTAGAATATTGTAAGTCCATTAGTTATTCTTTATCACTGATATATACAATATGATATGTATAAGAATTTATATGATATGTCTAAGAACTGTCACCTCCTTCTTCAATGGTTCCCCATTCCATGGAGATACTGTAACTGTCTGTTGTAGAATGAACATAATCAATATAAACATCAGCAAAGGTCAACTAGTAGAAAGATGTCACATCCCTCACCTTTTGAAGCAGTGCGCAGCAGACAGTACCCACTCCTTGTTGATGAGGGAGCCTCCACACAGTGAATCTCCCAAAAGATTGACCTGCCAGGGCCAGCCCCCTGCAGTGGCGTCCTCTCCTCCAACTATCCTGCTGTTGAGAGGAGCTGTGCCACAAACTACACAAGAGACAAAACAAAACTTTAATGAAGACCAAAGACTTCTGTAATTCACCTGGCTCTCACTCTCTTAGAGAAGAAGGACTCCTACGTCAGATTACTATTCTTGGACTTGTCCGCCTTCAACACCATATTTCCCCAAATATTGGCGAACAAACTTCTGCATTCTTCATTTGAATTGAACATGATGTATTATAACAAGTAAAATGTGAACTTCAAAGCATTGTCATAAAGCTGCTGCTCTCAATGATCAGGAGAAACTTACTGTCTGCAGAAGCTATTTCTGTGTTGACCGACACAAAGCCTGGTGGATCACTTCTGATGTGGGAGTCGATCCAGTCCTCATATTGAGAGACCATGGCGTAGACTCCAGGTAGGTTAGGTCGTGCACAGCCAAACCCAAAACTAACCACCCCAGACTGGACCCATTTAATGCCGACAGCCATCACCAATGGACCACCCGAGTCACCCTATTGAAAGTAAATGGAGTAAAACATTTAAAAAAAAACAGCTTTTTGTATATATAATGTGCTGGGAGAAATTAGTAAATAGACTTCACTGTTGACTAGTTGCCTAACCAAATATTATTGATTCACAATATTGAAACATCTGGGTGGTCTGAGGGTAGAAGGTATAATATTGAAAGTCAATTCAATTCATATGTACTAGATGTACCAGAGCCATATAGATACATGTATTTATATGGCTCTGATATGTACAGTACCTGACAAGAGTCTTTTCCTCCATCAGGAAGGCCAGCACACATCATATCTTCTGTGATTGGTGGAAGAAGAGACTGTAAGAGGTCAGCACACTGTTCGTTGCCAACCACAGGAACTTCCACTTCCTGAAGAACATTTGAAAGAGACCCTGAAAGAGAAGTGGAGTGGAGAGCAGGTAAGAGGACAGCAACGAAATGGTTAATTATGGGGGTAGGTGTTAAATATTCACTTACTATACTGATGATGAAGTTATATGGTGAAACTGTAGACCTATGTTACTTTTTCTGAACGTTTATTTTCAGTAGACTATTGTAAGTCCATTAGTTATTCTTTTGTCATTAAACCATTAGTTATTCTTGATCACTGATACTGTATGTAAATAGGCTCCTGTGAAATGTTTTAGAATTTACTGTATATGATATGTATTAGAACTGTCACCTCCTTCTTCAGTGTCCCCCCAGCCAGTGACCCAGCTGTCTGTTCCCTGGGAGATAATGCTGCCGCTGGCCGCCAGACAAACAGGTCTGATGTAGTCGGTGAAGGGAACAGCACTGCTCAACCGGAGGAGAGCCATGTCATTCTCCTTTGTGGAGTCATCATAATTAGGATGTCGAATGATCTCAGCCACGGTTCTAGATACTTCATTTGGATTAGAACCAGCCAAGGACTGTCGACCCAGATAGATAGTCCACCCACTTGTGCTGTCACTGAAGGGAGAATAGATGAACAGGAAAAAAACATTAACTGGATGATAATAGCAGAAGACAAAAGTAGAGTTCTTAAAGTTACCATAAATCAGAAGCTGGACAAGTTGATGGAGCAAAGGTCAACTAGTAGAAAGATGCCACATCCCTCACCTTTTGAAGCAGTGTGCTGCAGACAGCACCCACTCCTTGTTGATGAGGGAGCCTCCACATAAGACTGGTCCAATAAGATTGACCTGCCAGGGCCAGCTCCCTGCAGTGGCGTCTTGTCCTCCAACTATCCTGCTGTTGAGAGGAGCTGTGCCACAAACTACACAAGAGACCAAACAAAACTTTAATGAAGACCAAAGACTTCTGTAATTCACCTGGCTCTCACTCCCTTAGAGAAGAGGGACTATTACATCAGATTACTCTTCTTGGACTTCTTGTCTGCCTTCAACACCATTTTCCCCCAATACTGGTGAACAAGCTGTCACGACTTAAGGACCATTCACACCAGGAACAAGAAAGATAAATATAACAATATAAGCTTTCACACTGACCAACAATAGGAAATTCTCTTCTGTTGATGTCTTGAATTTTCCCTTGGGGATCAATAAAGTATCTATCTAGCTATCTAGCTATGTATCTACAGTATGTGATCTATGGTCTAACATTTTTGATGGATTCTGTATGAAAGTCTTCTCATAAAAATTATGACGAGTCAAGGCTAGTGAACTAATTTTATAGCAACATGAAGTTCAGATAGGCTACAGATAGTTCTAACTAGTTCTACATATTCTTCATTTCATTTGATCATTAAGGATTATTGTAAGTAAATTGAACTTCAAAGCATTGCTGTGAAGCTACTGCTCTGAATGATCAAGGGGAACTTACTGTCTGCAGAAGTTCTTTTTCCTATCATGCCAGAGGTGGTGGCTGTTGTCGTAGATCTTACCTCAGGAATGGTATTTCCATTCCCAGGGTTTGTGGTTTCTGGTGTGATATCTGAAGACGTGTAAATTGTAGAGTGACATATATAGCATGAGTAAATAAGATGGAGAAAAATAATAAACGTTTTTTAATTACAGTCTTTTTATTACTTTCAACATGTTTTCAAATATGTTCAATGGTAGAACAAAATATGTCACTCATATGTAAACATTTACAACACTAAAACAAATATAATATCTACAGTACACAATATATAGTATTTACATACTCACATTAACAAGTTAGACCCACATCACACACATACGTATAAAACACACACACATATACTTTACCAGGAAAAGGCGTAGTGATGTTTTCATTTGGAGCAATGGTGACATTTTCAGTACACAAAAAGCCTATAAAATGCAATAAACACAATGCCATTTTAACATTTTCCACATCTGGCAAATGATGAGGACATATTACATGCCAGGTGTCACAGAGTTATAGACACCTGACAGATGTGATACAAACCACCCCAAATAGAAGGGGTTTTTTTTCTTTTTACATCATTTTGTATTTCATTATACCTGATGAGAGTCCATTAGCCTCATTTACATAGACACCCATAGACGTTTACTATACGCTCTATGGCAAGACATCTCTCCCTGATCAGTGTCAATATATCACTCATTCACTCACACCTGCAAAAATATCTATTCCCAAAATCAAAAGTTGAAAATGAGACACTCACAGTTGAAATTCACAATAACAAACGCAGCAAGGATCCATGTTCTTGATGCTTCCATGGCTGCTCAGTGATGGAGTTGAAGTTACCTGCTCTCATTTTCAATCTATATATTGGCACTCCTTTTGGCCACACCTTTAATTTGTCAACATGTGACCTCACAAGTGACTGAAGACATGGTTTGGTATGATATGGGCTGATATTTTGCTTCTTGAGTGTAAGGTTTCACTTTTGATTTTAGTGTTTAAGCATTTTTTTTTTTTTTTTAATAGTAGGCTAAAGGGTAGGCAAGGATGTGCTCTACCTGTATTTGCTTTGGTGTGGAGAGAATAATTTTACAGCAATAGTCATTTTTAATACCTGTGAGATTACATAAAATGTGGAATCTTGAGAAATGTTTCAATACGCAGATCCACACCCACACAAGCAGGATGTTAAAACTTTTCCCACATTATCATTGGAGGACAGGGCTACAGGTTTTTAAGACTGTTTACACACACTTTCAAAACTGTCTCTATTTTTTCAAAACTCTACACACAAAACCCACAATTGCTCACATACAATGCAAATTTCCCCTTGGGGATCAATAAAGTATCTATCTATCTATCTATCTAAATGCCTTCATTCAAAATGACACACAACATTCAACATGTCATAAATACAGTATATTTCTAAAGCAGTGGTTCTCAAACTGTGGTACGGTACGGGTACCACTGGTGGTACGCAGACGGTCTGTTGTGGTACTCAGGGAGTCTCCAAGATTTTTTTATTTAATAAATAATCACTTCAAATTATATAAATACATATCTAATGAAAAATTGTTTTATTTTTCTTGAAAATAACTAAACAAAACAATGCAAAACAGTATGTACAATGTAAAATATATTATTGGCCTACACCACTGTATTTTAATACTGGTCAGAATGGTGGTACTTGGAGAGTCAATTGTTCTCTGAGGTGGTACTCATTGCGAAAGTTTGAGAACCACTGCTCTAAAGCAAACATTCACCTCTCTTTATAAACCTTTTCAACTGCAGAAACAAACATGTGCGTTCCTAAGGCATTTCCTGAGGCACAGAAAACAACATTGAGCCGGTAACTTGGGGACAAAAGACAATTTCTCCATAAAGACGACTTTTTGTAGAGCATTACACTAAAGTCCAATTCATTTTTGTTTCATCTGCAGTGGTTCTGAACATTCCAACTGTAAATCCTCTAGAAACAGATTGAAAGGGTCTATACCTATACAGAGAGCATATCTATTCATAGCCCTATACTAAAGCAAGGATCGGATGTTTACAGTACATTGAGGACTGAGTGTGAATAAGTGGTCCATAAGTGGACCAGTAGTGCCCCCTGGAGGATATCAGAGACAGTGATTGGGGTGCAAGGAGAGATGAGTACAACCTTTTCTTTCCTGTGATAAAGTGATTCAGCGCAAAGACAGACAATAATCTTGAATAATTTACTGACAGCAGTTTTCTGTGTGTTTGACAGTCTGCAGTACCCTACCAAACTGTTATGGATGAGGTGAGAAGCCAGTGCTCTCAATGATGGCTGAGAAAGAGGCTTTGTTTAAGTTTTTAATTTATTTGTATAAGCTGTCTTTGGAAAAGCACTGGTGGTCATTGTTATGATTTTTTTTTAAATAATGTGATCCATGTTGATCAATTTAAGTACGTTTCTGATAGGAAATAAATATGAATCAGTCAGTAAGTTGTTATATTAGCAGAATTGTATTTACTTCAGGAGAAATTTTACAGGAGAATGAGCCTATTGCAATGCAGTTACAGTATATTAGTAATAGACATAATATAGATGCATTTCAAATCAAATCTGTTCAATCAGAGGAGAGAAAGGAGGAGAAAAGAGAAAAGGATGTAGAGGCAGAATGAGCATGTGACTTTGGTCCAACTGGTTGTGGAGGAAGCAAGAGGCAGTGGGGTGGGAGTGAGGACCTGCACAAAGCCTGGTGGGTCACTGCTGATGTGGGATTTGATCCAGTCCTCATAACGGGACACCCTGGCGTAGACTCCAGGTAGGTCAGGTCGAGCACAGCCAAGCCCAAAACTAACCACCCCAGACTGGACCCACACAGAGTCATCTTTCATCACCATTGGACCACCTGAGTCACCCTATGAAAAGAGATGAAAATGTGTGAAGAGTGTCTTTCTGTATATCAATGTGCTTGTTTGCGAGAGAAACAGAATGACTCAAGACAGTAACCAGTCTTAATCATCATCGTCATTATAGGGTGCTGTGACGTTAATCATTTCAAAACAGATCAGTAATGTTGAAGAAATCCAGATACCTGACAGGAGTCTTTTCCTCCTTCTGGAAAGCCAGCACACATCATGTTTTCTGTGATTGCTGTAAATGGCAAGAGCTCAGCGCACACTTCGTTGTCAATCACAGGAACGTCCACTTCCTGCAGAACCCCTGGGTATGGAAGAGGCTCTGAAAGAGAAGAGGGTGTAGTGGAGAGCAGCGAGGGGGGGTTAAGGGGACACGTTTACATAATGGCTGACAATACTGATGATGTTACAGCTGCACAGTTCTGTGAGATTGATAATAGCAAATGTATCATTCAGATTATAAGAGTGCAAGTGTGAATAATTGCTGATACTGATGATATATTTTTCCAAATCAATAAGGCATGTTATTCTTCAGTCTACTTGACCAATATTCCATTGTAACATTTTGCCTAACAGAATTGCCTTCTGTTCAGAGCTCTTGCGATTTTACATTGGAAATGTACAAGCCCATTAGTTGGCTATTGCCGTTCTTGTTAGTTAGTTTAGTGATAACCACACCTTCTTCTTCGATGGCTCCCCATCCAGTAATCCAGCTTTCTGTTCCCCGATGGAGAATGCTGCCACTGGCCACCAGACAAACAGGTCTGATGTAGTCGGTGAAGGTAACAGCACTGCTCAGTCGGAGGAGAGCCATGTCATTATCACTTGTGTAATCATCATAATTAGGATGTAGAATGATCTCAGCCACGGTTCTAGACACTTCATTTGGGTTAGCACCGTATAAAGACTGTCGACCCAGACGGATAGTCCACCCACTTGTGCTGTCACTGAAGGGGAAACAGGTGAACAGGGAGAACCATTAACTGGATGTAATTGTCATTGTGTCATGTGGTCCAGTCACCACGAGTCTTGCCCTCCTTTCACAAAGTCGTGAAAACATTACAGTAACTGTCTGTTGGTGAATACGATCAATATGGGGAGCAACAAACGTGTACTACTGTAGTAGACAGATGCTGTGGCCCCTCACCTGCTGAAGCAGTGTGCAGCAGACAGCACCCACTCCTTGTTGATGAGGGAGCCTCCACACACGTGTTCATCAGCTTCCTCAAGGCTGACCTGCCAGGGCCAGCTCCCTGTGGAGGCGTCTTGCCCTCCAACGATCCTGCTGCTGATAGGAACTGTGCCACACACTACACAAGACAGAAGAAACGTTGATTGTTGGCAGCTCAAAGATCTGTTCATCATGTTTCCTCATATCTTCATTGATAAAATACTGACTGACTGAATGCTGACGCCTCCAATATACAGTCTAAAATATTTTTTTCAAATCAGATTATTTGTGCTTTAAGAGATGAAGATGATGTGACAGCCCAAAAGTAGTGAGATAGCAGCAGTCACATCTGAATAGAATAGACTCTCTGGTTCATCACTTCATTTTATGGTTGACTTGAATGTAGGCACAAGCGGCAATGGCGGGCCCGAGCACCTGCTGTCTGCGACCCGTGACATTTCGTGATCCAACAATGAGCCGTATCAAGCAATGCATGACAAATTTCCACATATTATGACATATCGAAAAAAGCTTCACAATTTAGAATCAACAACATCTCGTCATGATGTATATTTAACATGAATTGGACTAATCGACTAGGAGAATTATGTTAAAATTGATCATGTAATCATGTGATCAGCGCACAAAATCCCAAATATCTCACTTCCTGTTGAGTGTGATCAATGAAATGTACATATGAACGTTGTTTGTTTTGGAGAGTTACACACCCCCTCCAAATTTGGTGTGCAGCTGAAACTATAGGCAAACCAAAGTACGTCATAATTGTTCAGGTGTACATTGCACAACATCCCAAATATCTCACTTCCACTTAGATGTGGTGGCTAATGTACTGAAGCCCTGAACCGCAAGTGAAGAAAAAGAAATTGAGATGTTATCTTGTTATTTCGAGATCATATCTTGTTATTTCAAGATAATATCTCATTATTTCGAGATAATGCACATTATGTAAAAAAATGAGAATTTAAAAAAAAAATCTTTACATTAGTAATTACGAGATACTATCTCGTTATTTCGAGATAACACACTTAGGTAATAAAATATTATTCTTTTTTGCTTTCAGATATTATCTCATTATTTCGAGATACTAAGTTGTTATTTCGAGTTATACCACTGCTTGGTCAAATTTCCTATTGTGATGCGATATTTGGAACGTGCATTACCGCACGGCTATGAAGTAGTTCCTTTTTTTGGGCTTATTACACTTGAATATCAATTCGCCCATGTGAATGTAACGGTAAAAACAGCAACGTTGTATCTAAGACAGCGGCAATATAAACGAAAATGATAGTAGCAGTGGTATAAGCGGGATAATCAACTCCGCGCCCTGTGCGTTTATAGGAAAATAATGCACTTATCGAAGTGTAAAGTCCCCTCCGCCTGCGGCGTCGGGTCCTTATTACCACTTCGAACGTGCATTATTTTCCTATAAACGCACGGCACGTCGTTGATTATCCCTTACATATTATCTCGTTGTTTCGAGACAATATCTTGATATTTCGAGATAATATCTCGTTTTTTCAAGATAACTGTAACATCTCGAAATAACGAGATAATATCTCAAAATAACAACTTAGTATCTTGAAATAACGAGATAATATCTGAAAGTAAAAAAACATATACGTGTTATCTCGAAATAACGAGATAGTAACTCGTAATCTCGAGATATTATCTCGAAATAACGAGATAATATCTGAAGAAAAAAAACAATTTGGAAGATTTTTTTTTAATTATTCTTATTTTTTTTTATTTATGTGTATTATCTCGAAATAATTATCTTGAAATAACAGGATATGATCTCGAAATAACAAGGTGACATCTCAAAAAAAAAATTCTTCACTTGCGGTTCAGGGCTTCCGTACATTTGATTAGAACATCTTAATTAATGTTACTTAAGAAAATATGGCCATTTTCAGACAAGTCCTGTTTCTCATACCCATTTCCAGTTCAAACACCAGTCCTCAACATGAGAAAGAGAAAGACATAGTACACAATTCAAATAAGGAGAAAGTGTATTGACCTTGGATGGCGCTGTAATAGTTCTGCAGTCATTTGATATGCACTTGGGAGTATCTCAAGTCTATTGTCAAAAACTTTGTGTTGAACTTGCTGCTTGGAAATGGAGTAGGACTATAACTTACTGTCTGCAGCAGGGGGTGTCATGGGTCTTGAATCAGGAGTGGCACTAGTTATGTTTTCACGGCTGATACCTTGAGATGGATAAAGTGACAAACATTGCAGAATTAAAAGCATGGATGAATGACAGAAAGAAAATGAATTAATCTCTCTTTACATTGCTTTTACATTGCTAAAAGAAAGGTTTCATTTGCAATTGTGCTGTTTTAATGAATGTGCATGAATTGTAACTGTCTAGACAAGTAATATAAATAAAACAGAAGTTTTGCTGTTTTGATTAGATTTATTTTTACTTTGCCTTATTGAAACTAAGCTGCTACAGTTTGATTGATATTACCTGGAATTGCCAATATGGAATGTGTTTAAAATATAGGCTATATAATGAAAAAAGGAGACATTGAAGGTTGAACGAACATATTTTGAAACATATTTCTCTCAGCACTCACATAAACACACATACATGCCATATTCACAGCAGCACACATGCCACTCATTCAATCACACACACACACACACACACACACACACACACACGCACACACACACACACACACAAACACACACACACACACACACACACACACACACACACACACACACACACACACACACACACACACACACACACACACACACACACACACACACACACAAAGGCCTACACTTTACCAGGACTGGTGATGTTTTCATTTGGGGCGGCAGTCATGGCGTTTTCAATGCCAGAGAAGCCTACAGATGAAATGCAATTTCATAAAATGCAATGACAAAGGCTTCACATGTTTGTGTAAAACAATTGAGACAAATCTGGAGCAGTTAATGTCTTTAAATCATGGAAAGATATCTCTCATCTATCATTTAACACCTGCAATATCTTATCATTATTTCAAATCAAAGTTTAAGACATGAAAATGAGACACTCACAGTTGAAAGTCACGATAACAAACACAAGGATCCATGTTCTTGATGCTTCCATAGCAGACCACTGATGAGAGTCAGAGTGATCAGTTCTTCTTTTCAATATTTATGTTGTGACACTTTCCCTCATCTTCTTGGGCTATGTGATGAATAGCTTTTGACACAATCCCTATTGGTCCAGTCTTTAAACGCAGTAAAGCTGTTCTATCTGTCGCTTTGGTGTGAAAAAGAAGCATTTACTGTGAGGTTCCAGTGTCACTCTGTGTGGTGGCCACTATGGAGCCCATGGGCCACACCCGGCGCCAAGCCTTTGTCCGTGACCGCTTTATCAGGCTCCTGTTGTGTGCCAAATTTCATGAGTTTTCACCCATGGGAATCACCTCAAAAAGGGCAAAGTGCGGCAGGCTACCGCCAACTACGATAATAATCCTTACAGAAATAATATGGCCTTCCCCCTTTCGGTGCTCGGGCCCTAAGAAACACAACATGAGATGACTTCTTTTGTCAAATGGGTGTGTTCCAAAGTATTGTGGGTTGTCGGGAATTAGTATGGGTTGGGTTCCAATGGGTTTTAACCAACCATACAACAATTAGAGTTTAATTAAACAGCAAAAGTGGATTCATAAATAAATATTGAACATGAATAATTTGTAATCAACATTAAGCTATAGCTTGTGGATAATGAAAATACAAATCAATTTAGTAACACATTGATGCATTCGCCTCTGGTAAAGATGAGTACTAGTTCACATGGCATTTCACATTGACAATAATGAGGGAAAAAACAATCCCTTTGCATTCTCCCCTTATTATGCTCACCCCACTAGTTTTCTACAGCATCTTTTTTTTCTGGCATGCTTTTTATATCTTATAATCTTTATAACATTTTATATCTTATGTATCTTTATAACATTTTATATCTTATGTATCTTTATAACCCCTTTTTATCCTTTTGTAAATCTTCCTCACCATCTAGGGGCAAGATATGGAATGGATCCTATATTGTACTTTAAGCTATGGCTTGTTTTGTTTTGTTTTGTTTTGTTTTGTTTTGTTTGTCTGTTTTTTGTTTGCAGTTATTTGTTTTTGTCATTTATTAGAATGTCTTAATTAATGTTGCAACAGTACATATGGGCATGTTCACACAAGCACCTATATTTGTCATGCCCATTTCCTGACTTATCACAGGTCAAACACCTTTCTTCAACCTGGGAAAGACATACAGTCGCACACAATTAAAATAAGGAGAAAGTGTATTAACTGTGGATGGCACTCTTAATGTTTCTGCAGTCATCTGATATGCATTTGGGAGTATCTCAAGTCTACAGTGAATTCAAAAGCTTTGTGTTGAACTTGCTACTTCAAATGATCAGTGGAAATCGAATAGGAGCGTATCTCAAAATTGTGATTTCCTGAGACGCAGAGTGGATTGCTTACTGTCTGCAGCAGTCATGCCTCTTAAATCAGGAGTGGCACGTCTAAGACTAGTTATGCTTTCACGGCTGATATCCTGAGATGGATAAAGTGACAGTGCAGAATTGAATGCTTGACTGAATGGATTCATCACATTGCTTAAAATAAAGATTTCATTTGGAATTGTGCGGTTTTAATGAATGTTCATGAATTGTAAATTCCAAGTAAATCAAACTGAAGTTTTGCTTTTTTGATTAGATTTATTTTTACTTAGGCTAATTAAACTTAACCTGCTCCAGTTTGATTGCTATCTGGAATGACCAATACAAAGGAATGTGCTATAGACTGATGTAAAAATGAACAATGAAGGTTGAGCGAATTTAGAACAAACAGTCACTCAGCACTCATATAAAAACAGCCTACATAGACATGCCATATTCCATGTCTATAGCTGAACACCTGCAATAACACCTCGGCCTATTATTATTTGAAATAATAAGTTTAAGAAAATGAGACACTCAGTTGACACTTAACCTGTTGAGGGGTACGGTCACAAATATGTGATTAGAATGTTCGGTGAACTGAGAGTTCTGCATTATGATGAGACCCTCCGAGATTTTCCCCACAGACTGTATACAGAATACTGAAACTATAGATCATTTGCATTGAATTCTAGAAGGAACTTGGAAAATAATTCACTCCTCAACAGGTTAAAGGGACACTTCACCGATTAGCATTAAGCATAATATCTTTAGAAAACCAGTCATGTTTTGAATGGTCGTGCATCATTCCCTCAGTTTGCCTTGTTAAACAGTTAAACTCTCGCGGGGATGAAGAAATTGGAAATGCAGATGTTTTGCACTACAAAGTTTTATCCTCTGCCCTCGAGTGGATACTGTGATCTTTGGTAGGCGAAGATGACACACTTTGCTACCCCAGAGCTAACTTACAACTTACAACTTAAATTAACACCCGGATCTCCTTATATGGGCAAAGATGGTGGCTTTGGATCCTTTTTGTAGGCGAACTTCAGAGGTCTATGAGAAATCTGCCATGCAGAGAATCTGTCAAAGATTGGTCTCATTGCGTCAAGTTCAAGTAAATGCAGCCTACCCAGACTTTTCTGTCAGTATAATTATATGGTTTCCTTGTTCTGCCTCATTTTGTTCAAATAAAATTATGTCTTTGTTAGGATTGATATACTGTATACTTCAGACCAGCAGTTTTTTGTTGTCCTTGTCAATTTGGTGTTTATTGAAAAAAAATGGTGTATTTATTTAGAGTGAAATTTCACAAGAGAACGTTGTTAAAGTACATGCATCGTAAATACAAATAAATAATTATACAAAATGTCACAGCCAGTTATTTAAAAGGGTTTAACCGAGTGATAAACAAATATTTCTATTCAATCAGAAGAAAGAAAGGAGGAGAAAAGACAGAAGGATGTAGAGGCAGAATGAGCATGTGACTTTGGTCCCACTGGCTGTGGTGGAAACAGGAGGCAGTAGAGTGGGAGTGATGACCTGCACGAAGCCTGGGGGGTCACTGCTGATGTGGGATTTGATCCAGTCCTCATAACGGGACACCCTGGCGTAGACTCCAGGTAGGTTCGGTCGAGCACAGCCTACCCCAAAGCTAACCACCCCAGACTGGACCCACACAGAACCATCTCTGTTGACCATTGGACCACCCGAATCACCCTATGAAAAGAACAATCAAAGGTGTAAATGGTGTAAAGTTCAATATCTTTAAACAGATTTATAATCCTGAAAGAAATCCAGATACCTGACAGGAGTCTTTCCCTCCTTCACGAAGGCCAGCGCATATCATGTTTTCTGTGATTTCTGTAAATGTCAATAGCTCATTACACACTTTGTTGTCCATCACAGGAACTTCCACTTCCTGAAGAACATCTGGGTGCGGAAGAGACTCTGAAAGAGACGTGGAGTGGAGAGCAGGGAAAAGGACAGCAGTCAAAGGGTTAATATTAGGCAAAGGCTATTTACACCCTGGTAAAAATGGCAATGTATGCTTTTCGTACCTGTGTATAATCATAAATGGATGCTATTTGTATCCTGGTCTATAGTATTTACTGTATACAGTATGTGTGCTATTTGCACCCTGGTGTAAGTAGGCCTACTGACGGTGACGGGCAAAGGCTATTGTAACCCTGATACAAATATACATGTATGCTATTGCTGTCCCAGTGTATAATTAGAACTGGATGCTATTCATTGGTGTATAGCAATGTGTGCTATTTAGACCCAGGTGTACATAATGCTGCTTTGCAGCAAGGTGGAAAGAAATGGTGGCGTGACAAACAGAAAGTCTCGCAGCCTTGCGATGATGCTCATGAAAATGCAGACTGACCAATTGAGGAGTCTTGTAAAATATACACACTAAAGCTGTAGGGGAAGCTCTGCAGAGAAACCTGCAAGCGTAAAACAAGAAAACAGCGAAGAAATCGCCAAACCTGCATAGTTCCTCTTTAACTATCTGCTTCCACATCCTGTGAGAAATTCGCAAGCACACATCTTACAGGGTGTGAATAGCCCAGCTGTGTGGCCAAGGCTAATTGTGCCAGGGGTGCAAATAGACACTCCAGTAATATTACGCGGCCAAATTTAAATATTCACTGATGATATGGATGAGGATAATCATGGTGAGAATGTACACCTACAGTATGTTACTTTTTTGAACATTTCTTTTCAGTGGAAGTTTGGAAGCCCATTAGTGATTCTTGATAATGTATATGAGATGATATAAGAATTCCAATTTGTTTGATATGTGAAATAACTGTCACCTCCTTCATCGATGTTTCCCCAGCCAGTGATCCAGCTGTCTGTTCCCTGGTGGAGAATGCTGCCGCTGGCCGCCAGACAAACAGGTCTGATGTAGCCGCTGAAGGTAACAGCACTGCTCAGTCGGAGGAGAGCCATGTCATTATCACTTGTGCCCTCATCATAATTAGGATGTAGAATGATCTCAGCCACGGTTCTCGACACTTCATCTGGGTTAGAACCAGCCAAGG
This sequence comes from Sardina pilchardus, assembly GCF_963854185.1. Taxonomy (NCBI): domain Eukaryota; kingdom Metazoa; phylum Chordata; class Actinopteri; order Clupeiformes; family Clupeidae; genus Sardina; species Sardina pilchardus. Next base: position 9,175,342 of record NC_085015.1, on the reverse strand, counting down.
ACTGTCGACCCAGACTGATAGTCCACCCACTTGTGCTGTCACTGAAGGGGGAACAGATTAACAGGAAGAACCATTAACTGGATGATAATAGCAGAAGACGACCAAAGTAAAGTTCTTAAAATGCAGGTCATACTGTGGGAACACTTCTCTGTCACCAAATGCATACGAACCCTACAGGTGTGAATAAGCTGGGCAGGCTCATGGACCAGTGTCCAGAAACCAGTGTCAGAGATATTTATCTGTTTGGTGAGCGATCACGATCAATAAACATCAGCAGAGGTCAACTAGAGTAAAGATGCTGTGGCCCCTCACCTGCCGCTGAAGCAGTGTGCAGCAGACAGCACCCACTCCTTGTTGATGAGGGAGCCTCCACACACGTGACCGTAGGGTCTCTCGAGGCTGACCTGCCAAGGCCAGCTCCCTATGGAGGCGTCTTGCCCTCCGACTATCCTGTTGTTGAGAGGAGCTGTGCCACACACTACACAAGAGATAAAAAAATTTAACTTTAAATGAAGACTTGAGACTTCTGATTCACCTTGCTCTCCCTCTCTTAGACTCCTACTGTACATGAGATTACACTTTTTGGATTTGCTCACCTTACACCGTGCTGGTGATGCTGGTGAATAAACAGTCACAACACTCACAAGAGCCAGTGACACCAGTCATGCTGTTATCGTTTATGTATGGATGTCATCATTTATGAGCTAGACTAGAGCGATGGAAGACTTGTTAGTCATAACGATGAGTTAGCATATAGGTTGATAGCTGTGTCGCTCCTGCATATGAATCCACTTGACAACTCCACTTGACAACTCCTCCTCAATTGGCTAGTTGCACAAAATGCTCTCGGTGAGCTCGTTTATTTCCTGTGGAGCCAGGTGTGTTTGAACCTGCCACTATTCTGAATGTAATTAGCATCTACACGGACCCGGTTGGGTGTTGCACCTAGTGAATTAGCACGCTGCGATAAAGAAGGGCGTGTAGACACTAATTGCATTCAGAATAGCAGCAGGTTCAAGCACACCTGGCTCCCCAGGAAACAAACAAGCTCACCGAGAGCCTTTCGTGCAACTAGTCAATTGACAAGATCTGTTCATTATGTTACTTCTCAGAATTATCCAACACTTGATCCATGATCTGATAATTTAAGACATAAAATGACAGTTCCTCCTACTGCAGGTTTATGTCCTCGCAATCCAATTTTGGGAGTGATCCGTATCACCGACAGGATTCCGGAGCCATTTATGTTTTTCGCTTAGCGGTGTAATGGCATGGTATGGCCACGTGGTGGCGATCTGAATATAGTTTATGTTCAAATGTATGACAATCTAGGAAGAACAATACAGGCGGAGGTCTGCGCTCTCTGATTACATGGCACAAGTAGATACAGTAAAAAGTTTACTGGAACATTTCCACTTACTGTCTTTACTCTGCTGAGGGCAGCTGAAATCATTGTCTGTGTCTGTGCCATTGGAGGTGAATTTCACAAAGCCAAGACCTGGTCCAGCTCCCACATTCTCCATGATCCAAGACTGGTACGCAGGCACACGGGCAAAGACATCTGGGGCTTTGCCAGTGCCACACGGGACTACAAAGTTGGTAATGCCAGCTTGCACCCACGCAGAGCCCTGTTTGCACAGCAGAGGGCCTCCAGAATCTCCCTATTGGGGTCACGGGGTCAGAGGAGAGATGATAAAGGTGTACTATGAGACCTTGCATGGTTTTTAGAGCAATTTCATTTTTCTCAAATCATAGCCATCTCCCTTTGATCAGCTTGCTGCCTGCTCCCTGAATACATTGTGAAAAAATCTGGTCTCTGGAGACAACACAGGGGCTGTAAAACGTCAAACAAACACTAGGGCACAGGATGTGTACCAAAACATAACAAACCATATTTCAGCCAAACACCAACAAGATGTTTAGGGGAGGGGTTGGTAGCTGAACACAGGCTGGTCGATTGTCTGACATTACCGTTGCTCCGCCAAGCCCAGCCAAACACACTGAGATACCTCTTTTTTATATTGTATAAAACAATTGCCCTACCTGGCAGACAGCTTTCCCCTCCCTCCCTCCAGCACAGAGCATAGTGGGGCGAATGAGGTGACCCAGAATTGGGTTGCAGGCACACTCATTGTTGCCCACCACGTTCAGCTCCACTTCCTGCAGTGTCTGAGGAGCTGGAAGTGACTCTGGCAAAATCACAATATGCAGTAGATCACGTTAATTAATAGGCAACTATTACATTTCTCTTATTCTTCTCCAATGACTATACAGTGTACATTCATTAAATAGCTCCTGCGAAAAAAGTACAGTAATTTTTATTGCATAATATTGTTAACTATTTCTTTATACTGTTAAACCAAGTAAGAGTTGCACGTATATTGGGGATGGGGCAGAGGGAGAAGTGAATAGATCAGACTGTAAAAGCATATTAAGGGGCTATGAAAGGAGTTTAAAAACAACAAAAACAACAACAAAGACAATATATATAGGCCTACATAATGTATGTGTGCTCTGAGATGCATTTTAAGGGGTTCAAATGGCTGGAGTGCATTGTGACATCGTATGCAAATAGGACTTGCTTATAATTTCAGTCGGTGTGTGTTAACTTGAAATATAGCCTACCTCCAGCTCCCACATTGCCCCAACCAGTAGTCCAGCAGTTGGTGGCGTTGTGGAAAGAGCTTGCGCTGGACGACAGGCAGATGGGTCTGATGTAGTCGGTAAAGATGACCGGCTCATCCAGCTTCATCAGAGCGATGTCATAGTTAAATGTGTTCTTGTTGTAGTCAGGATGAGTGATGATTAATCTGACTAGGCGGATCTCTTCATTGGGGTTACCGAGGATACTTTGTGTCTGTCTGCCCAGGTAAATGGTCCAGAAAAAGGTGAACGGGCTGGAATATGAAAAAGGCATGCACGGGCTGAGTACCTCTCATTCTTTCCTTAATGTATATGAATGACAATGTGTCTAAAATGTGGTTAATGTATCAGTAATATACAGTACATTATAGTTACTAATGCCATAGTAATTCATTGGATATGTTTGCTTACCTTAAGATGCAGTGGGCTGCAGTTAGAACCCATTGGTTGTTGATGAGAGTTCCACCACAGACGTGTTTATCTGCAGGGTCATAATGGAGGCTCACCTGCCAAGGCCAGTGGCCAGGTGGGGCGTCCTCTCCACCTACAATCCGGCTGTTTAAGGGGGCTTGGCCACAGTCTGATAGAGAGAAGAAAATGTGTTCATGTTCAACTGCAGAAAATCAGCCATGCAAGTCCTTCATACTTGCTGTACTTACCTCATATAAAAACTGTAATGAGTCAGTAGGCTATGTAATTGTATGTAATGTATATAATTTCATATACTGTACTGTAGCAACATGAAGTTCAGTTACAAGTAGGTCTTATAGGTTACAGATCATTATAACATACTGTAATTTCCCGACTATTAGCCACGGCTTATACGTACATTGATTTTGCAAAAATTCTTTAGCTATGAGGTTACGGGGCAGTTAATATGGTGTTGATATGGTTTTGTTTCTCTTAACTTGCATAAAACACTATCCTGTGGCTTATACAATGTGGCATATATGCGGGAAATTACTGTAAGTTATTTAGTTCTGCATTCTTCATTTGAATTATAGAATCATGACAAGTAAATTGCCGTAAAGCTGCAGCTCTGAATGATCAGGGGAAACTTACTGTCTGCAGTAGTTATTGTTCCTGTTGTGCCAGAGGTGGTGGCTGTTGTTGTGGGTTTTACCTCAGGAACAGTACTTCCTTTCCCAGGACTAGTGGTGTCTGGTGTGATACCTGAAGATGTGTAGACTGTAGAGTGACATAAAGCGTGAGTAAATAAAATGGGGGAAAATAATACAATTGTGCTTATGGTTACAGTTATACTTATGGTATTTAGCAGACACTTTTGTCCAGCTGATGTACTGTAACCATCTACAAATACAATATAGGCCTACTGTATTTACATACACACATACAGAGTTGTGTAAAGTATCCGAAACCCACACAATCACCTTCATCAGGTGATATTTTGAGAGCCTAATCTGATCGTGCAGGTATTGCTCAGTGTAACTAGGGGCTGGCGTCAGGTTCCATTCTATTTGGAGAAATTTTACAATTGCAGCCAAGCCAACCACCAAAAAAGACACAAAGAAAAGGAACTGGGGGGTCAGAAATGTTTTCATATGTAGCGTCCCCTAGTGTACAACTGACCACACCACCCCTTGGGCTAGACTGGTATTGTGTGAATGTTAGAGCAAGGGGAACTTTGTCCCAAACAGTGTACAAACACAAGTTCTTTAGAAAAGTATAAAAATCCAATCTTTATTAAATAGTTGAAGGCGTTGCTTTGGTTGGTCAACAATTACATACTGGGGGATTACCAAGGGGGTTGGTAAACATTCTGAAAGCATTGTGTCTGAGGCTATTAAGGCTTTATTGGGAGTTCGCAGTACATTGAACCACATTCATTTTGTCATCACTTTGACAGCGAATTACTTTACATCTGAAGCATTTTAAGCCTCTATGTGAACCATTTTTATTTCTAGAGAAAGACAATATAGTGTGACTGACTTCAATCTCGTATCTTACGACTCTATAATAAACTTTTTTTCAAAACCAATGCTAAAATGACGCACGACAGATCCTCCCCATTCAAACTTAAGAACTGTACTTAAGTATTTCTAGTTACTTTGCATCTCTGCACACATATATACACAGGCTACATACAAATAAACACACTTTACTTACCAGGAAAAGGAGTAGTGTTGTTTTCACTTGGAGCAATAGTGACATTTTCAGTGCAACAAAAGCCTATAGATAAATGCAATAAACACAATGACATATCGATAGATAGATATACTGTAGATAGATAGATAGATAGATAGATACTTTATTGATCCCCAAGGGGAAATTCATTGTGGTGTGTGTAGACAAGTGTATTTAAAAAAAAAAAAAAAAAAAACATCCAGCACTTAATGACTGTAAACTTGCTTTCAGAAACCAGGCTGCACCAAGTGTGTGGATCTTGTGGGATTTACTATTTACATAGCCAGATCCTATAGCCATATAAGCTGGAGGCAAACAAATTCACCCTCAGTACATAGTCAATATACACTATATACATACATAATCATAATATACTTTGAGAAAGGGAGTGCAGAGGTGAGATGATCTATTGTGTGGATAATTATGTTTATAATAACTGCATAATATTAAGCATGTATTAAACATTTGTAAACTATTATTAAATGTGTTGTTCCTCATTTGTAAAACATTGTTTTACAATACATTAATACATGTAATAAACTACTACTTCCTAGAAAAATATAAGGATTTTCATAGCAATCATTTACTGAGCAAGTAAAGTGTAGAATGTCAAATGTCCAATGTTTCTGAAAATGTCTAGATATGAGGTATTAAATTAACTTCTGATTGTTTACGGTGTATCAACATCTTCATCTATATCCATATAGATTTTTGCCGGATTGTATATAAGCTATGACCATTATGGGACTATATTAGGGACAATATATGTTGCATCTCAAAAAATTAAAACGTCATGGAAGTTTTTTTTCTCCGTATTCAATTTCAAAAAGTTAAACTTTCATATAATCTAGATTCATTGCACTCAAAGTGAAATATTTTAAGCCTTTTTTTTTTTTAAATCTAATTATTATGATCTTGATTATTACAGTTCACAGCTCATGGATTCAGTAGCCTATATCAAAATATTACACTGAAGAATTACAGAAATGTACAGCTGAGCTGATTAAGTCAAAAATCCAATGGAGCCTTTAATCTCTCAGTCTGCACGGGGCAATGGACTTTTCCATGATATTGGATGACGTCGTCCCTTAGATTGACAAGGTTCTACGTTCTGAGTTCTGAGATATTGAGCTTCAAAGTCTTAGCATTCCATTATACGATAAGTGGAACACACCTCTTTATAATGTCCAAAAATGTATACAGCTCCAAAAAAACACCTAACCTCACATTCTTAAAGCATCCCAGAACAAGAATATGCCAATAACTCAATTTTGACAAAAAGGTCAGATATAGGCCTGACTTTATAATTCGAAGGTGACGATAACGATAATACTACTGTAAGTCCACTCCAAATAGTTGTTATGTTTTTTATGTTCTGACTGGACGAAAGTCCTGGGAATATTTAACTTTTTTTCCATACAGACACCCAGCGTAGATGTTTACCAATGTAATGATGCTCTTTGGTAAGACGTCTCTCTATGATCAGTGTGAGTAGGTCACACTCACATCTGCGATAACAGCTATTCACAAAATCAAGGAGCCTACTGATAAAATTCCATTTTAAAAAACGTAATGGCAGGCTACAGTATGTTTTTGAGTAAAACAATTAACACAAATCAGTTCATGTCTTCAATAATCTCCATGGTAAGATGTCTCTCTGTTTATCTATGTGAGGAGCCTATCACTTAACACCTGCATTAACCTAGGCCTGTTATTAGGCTATTTCAAATCAAAGTTTAAGACATGTAAAAAAAAAAAAAAACACTCACAGTTGAAATTCACGATAACAAACGCAGCAAGGATCCATGTTCTTGATGCTTCCATGGCAGACCACTGATGAGAGTTGGAGTGATCAGTTCTTCTTTTGAATCTCTGGCACTCCTTACAGCCTCACCTCATTTTGTCAACACGGGGCCTCACCTTACTCTGTCAACGTGACAGATAGCTTCTCGGGTAATCATCAATCCATTAATGCATAATAATGCCTTTGAACACAGCGTATGCATGTATTAATAACCAGGGAGTAAAGGTTAATGCTGTTTTCTATCTTTATTTGTTTAGGTGTGGAAAGAATCATTGTACAGCAATTCCAAAGCCAGTGAGATTGCATAAAATATGGCACCTTGAGAAATATTACGATGTTCCCAAATCCACACCCAAGCAGGATGCTAATTGTTGAACTTTCTCAAAGTACAGAGGTCAGGCCTAATCTAATCCACTCCTGGTATCTTGACATGGATATATAATAAATAATATAATGGATGACCATATATATCAACATGTATAATGATCATACATTCAGGATATTCATCACATAATAGGCTATCCTGAGTAGTACACTTATTCACCATATTTTTCCTTTCTTCTTCTTAAACGATGATGGAAATGCAGTGGAGTTCATGAAAATCTCTTCCCAGAATCTCCTAGGTTTCCATGCTGCCTTGCACGTGATTTGATTCACACTGCTAAGGCAGCCTGGAAACTACCGCCCTCATTTTTTTCCTCAGATAGGTGACCAATCACAGAACAGGGGGGGGGGGGGGAGCAAAGACGATGATGAGCTATGCACAGACACATTAGACATCCGAGGCGCCCAATGAACAGATCTGGGCATTTTTTTTCAAATACGAGAAAATGAACGTTTGAGAAGTGGTGGCACTAGCCAGGCTAAGAATCTCCATTAATCAAGTAAACAGAAACATAAGGGCTACGAAGAACCATTTTGTTCTTTGCTGTTGTTTTAAGTTCAAATTTCCCTGTCAAGGTCAAGAGTGTGTTCAGAGATCTTTAGTTGAGAAAAAAATTATTGGAAACCGGATATTTTACTCTGCAATGACCAGTGATGCCCCCTGAAGGGTATCAGCTGGAAGTGATTGGGGGTGAGAGGAACAATTGACGATTTTCTTTCCTGTGAATAACTGATTCAAGTTGTCTGCACTATCCTACCAAAGTGTGGATGAGGTGAGGCTGAGAAATAGATGTTGTTCAAGTTTTTAATTTGTAAGCTGTCTTTGGAAAAACATTAGTGGTCTTTGCTGTGATTTTGTGATCCATGTTGACGTTCAATTTAAGCCTATGTCACTGACAGGATATTAACAAATATAAAACAGTCAGTTTTAGTTGTTGTATTATCAGAATTCTATTTATTTCAGGAGATTTCTTTACAGAAGAATGAGCCTATTGCAGTGCAGCTATTGTATGTTTAGCAATAAACGGTAACACTTTATAATGACGATTAAACATGAAAGCATTGTAAACTATTACTAAATGTTTTGTTCCTCATTTGTAAAGAATTTTTCACATCAATTCTGAACAGTAAAGCACTTGTAAACAAAGTTAAATATGCTTTGTTGTATATCTTTGTAAATCATATTACATTATTTTAATACTCAATAAATTATGCAATAATAATCTGTTGAAGCAATATTTCCATTACATTTCCAACAGTTGTTACATGCATTATTGATTAGTTTGGATGTAGATACATGTTTTTATAAGCCACTTCCAAATACTGTAATACATGGCAATACTATACCTATAATGAATTACTATAATTATAAAGCAGATAAGGAGCTGAGCTAGCACGCAGTAGACGGAAAAGTTGGGGGGTTATTGTGCCATTGTGCCTGTGTTTAGTCATTATATTTATAAAGGCATGTTACATGTAGGCCTACTCTTTCCTTCTAACTGATCTCATAAACCATAGACAACTCCTTAACAACTGTTAAATAATGGAAATATTACTCTTCGAATTATTATTGCATCATTAAGTAGTAAAAACAATTTATAAACATATTTTAGATGTAGACTTATTCACTATGAACAAATAATTTATATGTGTACAAATGCTTTACTGATAAGAATTAATGTATTGTAAAACAATGTTTTACAAATGAGGAACAACACATTTAATAATAGATTACAAATGTTTAATACATGCTTAATATTATGCAGTTATTATAAACATAATTATCCACACAATAGATACTAAATGCATCAGAATTCAAAGAACTATACAAATGGCACATTTAGCACATTGCTCATAATTTAGAATGTGAAAGCCGGGTGTGTTCTTGTGCTAAATAAGAATTTCTAATCAGTGGAGAGAGAGGAGGAGAAGAGAGAGAAGGATGTAGAGGCAGAATGAGCATGTGACTTTGGTCCCACTGGCTGTGGTGGAAAGAGGAGGCAGTGGGGTAGGAGTCATGACCTGCACGAAGCCTGGGGGGTCACTTCTGATGTGGGATGAGATCCAGCCCTCATAACGGGAGACCCTGGCGTAGACTCCAGGTAGGTCAGGGCGAGCACAGCCAACCCCAAAACTAACCACCCCAGATTGGACCCACACAGAATCGTCTTTGTTGACCATTGGACCGCCCGAGTCACCCTAAAAGAAAAACAAAAGTGTAAGTGGTGTGAAGTTAAATCAATGTCTTTAAACAGATGTATAATCTCAAAAGAAATCCAGATATACCTGACAGGAGTCTTTCCCTCCTTCACGGAGGCCAGCGCATATCATGTTTTCTGTGATTTCTGAAAATGGCAAGAGCTCAGCGCACACTTTGCTGTCAACCACAGGAACGTCCACTTCCTGAAGGACATTTGAAGCAAACCCTGAAAGAGAAGTAGAGAGGAGAGCAGGGAGGAGGACAGCAGTCAAAGGGTTAATGTTAGGGGGCAAGTTTAAATCATTAACCTATTGATAATACTGATGATGTTACGACAGTGCTAAACTTATGACGATTGGAAAATAGTGCTCAGCTTTGTGTGACTGATAATAGCAAATGCTATTATTGTTCCCCATTTATAAAAGTGCAAAGTGTAAATAATAATAGAATTTCTTTCTATTCAGAGTTCTATAAACGTAATTGTTTTTCTATTAAAGTGTACAAACCCGTTAGTTGGCTATTACAGATCTTGTTAGTTAGCAGAAATGATAACCAACAGTATACTAGTTTCAAGTACTTGATCAAGAACTGTCACCTCCTTCTTCGGTGGCTCCCCATCCAGTGATCCAGCTCTCTGTTCCCCGATGGAAAATGCTGCCGCTGGCCGCCAGACAAACAGGTCTGATGTAGTTGGTGAAGGAGACAGCACTGCTCAACCGGAGTAGAGCCATGTCGTTGTCATTTGTGTAGGGATCATAATTAGGATGTAGAATGATCTCTGCCACGGTTCTAGACACTTCATTTGGATTAGAACCGTACAAGGACTGTTGACCCAGACTGATGGTCAACCCACGTGTGCTGTCACTGAAGGGGGAATAGATGAACAGGGAGAACCATTAACTGGATGTATTTGTTATGGTGTACAGTCATCACAGGTCTCTCCCACCTCTTTGAAGTTGGCACCCCATATGACGAAAATATGAATACAATTATTTTGATTCATTTGTGCATCGTTTGTGCATGTTTATGCTGGCAAAATAAAATTTGTGCACACACCGTCTTAAACATATTTGTGCACTAATGATGTACAAAAACTTTTATTCATATTTTCATCTTATGGGGTGCCAACTTCATAGAGGTGTATTTCCCTTCTTTCATTAAGTCAATGAAAACATTGACTATTGGTGAATACGATCAATATAAACATCAGCAAAGGTCAACTAGAAGAAAGATGCTGCGGCCCCTCACCTGCTGAAGCAGTGTGCAGCAGACAGCACCCACTCCTTGTTGATGAGGGAGCCTCCACACACGTGACCGTATGCAGCTTCCTCAAGGCTGACCTGCCAGGGCCAGCTCCCTGCAGTGGCGTTCTCTCCTCCAACTATCCTGCTGCTGAGAGGAGCTGTGCCACAAACTACACAAGAGATAAAAAATTTAACTCTAAATGAAGACTAAAAGTGCTAACAGGTGCTGGTGAACAAACGGTCACTATACCACTATCTAACGATTGTTTTGCCAAAAAGGAACGAAAGGAACAGTGCTAAGACACAAAATAAGTAACTTTGTTGACCACTCTAACATCTGTTCATCTTGTCTCTTCATATCTTTTTGAATCAAATTACTGAAAGTTTCGTGGTTAAAAAAAGTCTGATACGGATATATAGTACAGGCATAAATGTTGTAGTGAGGAAATCTTAATAATGTTACACTTTGTATTTAAGACAGTTTCAAGTGTAACATAAATTGACAGTTACTGACGTCTGACGTCGCAGGGAGTATGGCCTAGCCTGGTAGTAAACCAGACCCTGGAATCTTTCAGATTAAGGGTCTGGCCACAAATAACGAAAATGGCCCAACTCGAGGGATTTGCATTCGAAAATCTCACTGCACGCAATTGGATAACACACTATGACCAATGTTTACTCTGACTGATTCTGGACTTCGACACAAGTGGATAACACTACGACCAAAAATAAAAGTTGTAGCGCTGTCGTTTTATCAGTTTAGCTCGCCCACTCCTTTTTTGGTTCCCCCCGATGCCTGGGGTAAAAGTAACGTGCATCATTGTTTATTGCCAGAGTATCTTGCGGACAAAATTCAAATTGTGCTCTCGCGAGAACTCTGGATTTCCAGGGTAAGTCTGGCCTAGATCCTGGTTAGTGGATGCTTGTCTGAAGTCTGAAAGCATTTGAGTTCCTTAAAAAAATCAGTAACGTTTGGCAATGACGTACTGTATGTTAACCAGGGGAGACACAACGATAACGATAGGCTTGCAACTTAAACGTGATTGCTCTCAGAAACGCCCTCTGTTCACTGGTTGGACGAGCGTCCTGAACCTGAAATAAACGAGGGCAGATCAAGCTATTCCAGACGGTGTACAGTAGGGAAAAGGAATTGAGCGGAAGTACGTAGACAGGCGGAGCCAGGCCAGTTGCATCCACCATGATGAGCAGATTAGATCTGGTTTGTGTTATAATGTCTTGAGTAACTGAACTGCACTTACTCTCTCTGCTGTTCGATGTGCTGGCTGTGGTGGAAACAGGAGGCAGTGGGGTAGGAGTGATGACCTGCACGAAGCCTGGTGGGTCACTGTTGATGTGGGATTTGATCCAGTCCTCATAACGGGACACCCTGGCGTAGACTCCAGGTAGGTTCGGTCGAGCACAGCCAAACCCAAAGCTAACCACCCCAGATTGGACCCACACAGAGTCATCTTTGTTGACCATTGGACCACCCGAGTCTCCCTATTGAAAGAGAATGAAAATGACCTTTGTTCACCAGTTCTCAAGCCATTGTGTATTTTTTCACAGCAGAGATATTGATGCAATCATTAGGGTGGTGCATGGGCTGGGTTAAACATTCCAATAGATCAGAAATGTTGAAAGAAATTCAGATACCTGACAGGAATCTTTCCCTCCTTCAAGAAGGCCAGCGCATATCATGTTTTCTGTGATTTCTGGTCTCAAGAGCTCATCACACACTTTGTTGTCCACCACAGGAACGTCCACTTCCTGCAGAACACCTGGGTACGGAACAGACTCTGAAAGAACAGAGAGTGGGAGACCAGGGAGGAGGACAGCAGTGAAAGAGTTAAGTGTAAGGCGGGAAGTTGAAATAATTGCTGATAATACTGATGATGTTACGACAGTATGTTCTCACATTTCTAAGATTTATTTTTTACTGAAAATTGTAAACAATTAGGCCCTATGTTCCCACAGCCCTATGCACAGTCCTATGTTCTCCCAAGATTGTTCTAATTTCAAAGATAGGGTTAGGGTTGGGTTTTGGGTTAGGGTTAGGGGTGTAAGTGACTACCAAATTGGGAGATATTGGGATAAAACTCAGATGCAAATTGATGATAAAGCCCTTGGAAATGATGGAACAAAGGGCTGTGGGAACATAGGGCTGTGGGAACTTAGGGCTGTGGGAACATAGGCACGCTCTATGTCACCTCCTTCATCGATGTTTCCCCATCCAGTGACCCAGCTCTCTGTTCCTCGATGGAAAATGCTGCCGCTGCCCGCCAGACAGATAGGTCTGATGTAGTTGGTGAAGGAGACAGCACTGCTCAGTCGGAGGAGAGCCATGTCATTATCACTTGTGGAGTCATCGTAATTAGGATGTAGAATGATCTCAGCCACGGTTCTAGATACTTCGTTTGGGTTAGAACCGTACAAGGACTGCCGACCCAGACGGATAGTCCACCCACTTGTGCTGTTACTGAAGGGGGAACAGGTGAACAAGGAGAATCATTAACTGAGTGTATTTGTTATGGTTAACATCATCACAGGTCTCTCCCACGTCTTTGAAGTTCTTCTTTGTCAGCACAAATGTGCACAAATTATGTACAAAAAATCTAAATACTTGTATTCATATTTTCATCTTATGGGGTGCCAACTTCACAGAGGTGTCTGTCCCTTCTTTCACAAAGACAGTGAAAACATTGACTGTCTGTTGGTGAATACGATCAATGGAAGCAGCAACAAACGTGTACTCCTGTAGAGTAAAGATGCTGTGGCCCCTCACCTGCCGCTGAAGCAGTGTGCAGCAGACAGCACCCACTCCTTGTTGATGAGGGAGCCTCCACACACGTGACCATAGGGTCTCTCGAGGCTGACCTGCCAGGGCCAGCTACCCACGGGGGCGTCCTCTCCTCCAACTATCCTGCTGCTTAGAGGGGCTGTGCCACAAACTACACAAGACAGAGGAAATTACTTTAATGAAGATGTGAAGATGCCAACTCATCTTCTCTGTTTTAGGACACCATTTTAATCAAATGCTTTTTTGCACATGCACAATTAGCTGAGCAATTGTCTGCAGGTGTGGGACTGGGCCACACCTATTTTGGTGCTCTTTAAAAGGACCAGGGCAGGCAGAGCCATAGAGAGAGAGAGAGTTGCAACACTCTTTGATGTTGCCGCCACACGATCAAAAGTTCCAAAAAACCTGTGCTGAATGGCTGAATCGCAGGAGGGTGGGATGTACTTCTGGATGCTGGAAGGTGTAATCAATTAACTCATTGACTACTGACCAAGAGATTGGCTGTAAATAGTTCCAAAAGTCCCATAACGAGGAAATAGCCTGGAAAAAGTGCTGCCATTTTTTCCTATGGAGGTCTATGGGAGTGTCGCCACTCTGTTTTATCTACCGATCTGGACCAGGGTTTTGCTTTGTGGGGGCCCAGTTGGTACATGTATGCAAGTTATTATGTTGTCCATTTTTAAACATTTTGATAAATCATTGAAAGATGTTTTCTACTGTTTTATCTTTTTAAAAAACAAGATGATGGACTGTTTTTTCACAGAAGACTAAAAGTGAACAGGTGCTGGTGAACAAACTGTCACTACCACTACCTACCTATTATTTTGCCGAAAGTAAAAGGAACTGTGCCACAAGCTAGACACAAAATAAGTTGTTGACCACTCTAAAATCTGTTCATCTTGTCTCTTCATATCTATTTTTATTTAAATTACTAAGTAAGAGATTTGTGATTTAAAAAAGAGCCTGTCCACGGATATACAGGCATAAATGACGTAGTGTGGAAATCTTAATTATGATACAGGTTATATTTCAGACAGTTTTAAGTCATAAATCAAATGTCAGAGTCTGACTTTATTTGAAATATGGGAAAAACTGTTTTTCACAAGAAATTGTCAAAAAATAGCAAAGACAGTTCATCCAGTAATTTCATAATTCTTGTGTACCGTGCAGTTGCATCCAATATGATGAGCAGATTAGGTCTGGTTTGTGTTGCACTTACTCTCTCTGCTGTTCGATGTGATGGCTGTGGTGGAAACAGGAGGCAGTGGGGTAGGAGTGATGACCTGCACGAAGCCTGGTGGGTCACTGTTGATGTGGGATTTGATCCAGTCCTCATAACGGGACACCCTGGCGTAGACTCCAGGTAGGTTCGGTCGAGCACAGCCAAACCCAAAACTAACCACCCCAGATTGGACCCACACAGAGTCATCTTTGTTGACCATTGGACCACCCGAGTCTCCCTATTGAAAGAGAATGAAAATGACCTTTGTTCACCAGTTCTCAAGCCATTGTGTATTTTTTCACAACAGAAATATTGATGCAATCATTATAGGGTGGTGCAAGGGCTGGGTTAAACATTCCAATAGATCAGAAATGTTGAAAGAAATTCAGATACCTGACAGGAATCTTTCCCTCCTTCAAGAAGGCCAGCGCATATCATGTTTTCTGTGATTTCTGATGTCAAGAGCTCATCACACACTTTGCTGTCCACCACAGGAACGTCCACTTCCTGCAGAACACCTGGGTACGGAACAGACTCTGAAAGAACAGAGAGTGGGAGACCAGGGAGGACGACAGCAGTGAAAGAGTTAAGTGTAGGGCAGGAAGTTGAAGTAATTGCTGATAATACTGCTGATGCTACGACAGTATACTTAAGATAATTAGTGATTAGCGAAATAGTAATTTTGTGAGATTTATAAATGCAAATGCATTATTCACAATAAGAACTGTCACCTCCTTCGTCAATGTTTCCCCATCCAGTGACCCAGCTCTCTGTTCCCCGATGGAAAATGCTGCCGCTGGCCGCCAGACAAACAGGTCTGATGTAGTTGGTGAAGGAGACAGCACTGCTCAACCGGAGGAGAGCCATGTCATTCTCATTTGTGGAGGCATCATAATTAGGATGTAGAATGATCTCAGCCACGGTTCTAGATACTTCATTTGGGTTAGAACCGAACAAGGACTGCCGACCCAGACGGATAGTCCACCCACTTGTGCTGTTACTGAAGGGGGAATAGATGAACAGGGAGAACCATTAACTGGATGTATTTGTTATGGTGTACAGCCATCACAGGTCTCTCCCACCTCTTTGAAGTTGGTACCCCATATGATGAATTCATGAATACAATTATGTTCATTTGTTTGTGCATGTTTGTGCTGGCAAAATAAAATTTGTGCACACCCTGTCTTAAAGATATTCATATTTATTTTGCCAGAACAAATGATGTACAAACAAATCAAAATACTTTTATTCATATTTTCATCTTATGCGGTGCCAACTTCACAGAGGTGTCTTTCCCTCCTTTCACAAAGTCAGTGAAAACATTGACTGTCTGTCAATGGTTGGTGAATACGATCAATATAACAAACGTGTACTCCTGTAGAGTAAAGATGCTGTGGCCCCTCACCTGCTGAAGCAGTGTGCAGCAGACAGCACCCACTCCTTGTTGATGAGGGAGCCTCCACACACGTGACCGTATGCAGCTAACTCAAGGCTGACCTGCCAGGGCCAGCTCCCTGCAGTGGCGTTCTCTCCTCCAACTATCCTGTTGCTGATAGGAACTGTGCCACAAACTACACAGGAAAGAAGAACGCTGACAGTTCAAAGATCTGTTCAACATCCTCATATCTTCATATCATTGATAAAAACATGATCCAAAATTGACTGAATGCTAATATATGTCTGAAATGTTATTTGTGCTTTAAAAGATTGAGTCGGTCAGATCCCAAACTAAATACCCAGATGATAAGGTAGGACTGGACTCATTTCTAGTCCACAACTTTATTTTTGGCAGAGTCAAATCTAAACATTCAGATCTTGGGTTGAATTCTAAGTGAAAAAAAAAAAAAAAAAAAACACAACATGAGTTGACTCCTTGGTCAAATATGTGTGTTTCAAAGTATTGTGGAGAAGTTAAACAAACTGTGATTTTGTAAAAGGCAGTCAGAGGTCCGAGGCACACCGATTGAGTGAAAAACATTAAAAATCCTTTATTCCTCTGGATTGCCCTGAGGAAGACTCAGTAGAGTCGAAATGCATCGGCGCTAGCCTAATCCAATTAAATAAAGGATTTTTAATGTTTTTTCACTCAATCTGTGTGCCTCAGACCTCTGACTGCCTTTTACAATTTTTTCACCAAGAAATTATACATATATAGGACAGTCACAGTTTGTTTAAATTCTATTTTTGTCCGTTTCCGAAGAGCAGCTGATATTTTCTTTAATAAATGACCCAACGCAGCACTCTCCTTCTCTCTTTCTATTGTGAGGAAGTGTTTTGGGGAATTTGTTTGGGTTCCTATGGGTTTCACTCAACTCTACAATTAGTGTTTGGACAGTAAAAGTGTGGATTTATAAATGAATATGAAATGTGCATGATTTAAGTCAACACTATACGGATAATGAAAATATGAAACAATTTAGTTACAGCAACTTCCACCAACCCTAACTCTAATCCTGAGTGAAACGCACACATGAAACACTGTAGTCACTCTTCAACATGGGAAAGACAAGAGAGTACACAATTCAAAACAGGATAAAGTGTATCGGCCTTGGAAATGTATGTGTGGAGGGTGCTGTAATACAGAAGTTTTGATTTGCATTTGCGGAGTATCTCGAGTTTATCGTGAATTCAAAAGCTTTGTGTTGAAACGGCTGCTAATGATCTGTGGAAATGAAATAGGACTACTTACTGTCAGCAGCAGATGCACCTGCAGTGCCAGTGGTGGCAGCTGTTGTCGTGGGTCTTGCATCAGGAGTGCTACTTGTTGTGGTTTCATTAGTGATATCTTGAAATGGGTAAAGAGACAAACAATGCAGAATTACATGCATGACTGTGACATAAAGAAAACGGATTAACCTGTGTTCAGAAGAGCTATGAATTCGATAGCGCAGTCACACAGCCCTCCTCCATTGACTTACAGTGCACAATAGCACACGTACAGTACATCATACAAAAGAGCTGCCTGATCCCCAGATGATGGGTTTTTATGCTAACTTACAACTTACAACACATGCACTGTACACATAAACACGCTGTGCCACTACTCACACTCATGCAAACACACATGCATACTTTACCAGGACTGGTGGTGTTTTCATTTGGGGTGATGTAGGCGTTTTCAATGCTGGAGAAGCCTACAGATAAAATGCAATTAAAAAAAATTAAATGACACTGTAAACAGATGAGAGAAGAGACAAACAGTGTTTTGGACTGAGACTAGTTGTTTGTATCACTAACTGTGCTTTACCCACCTTTCAAAAATATTGACCAAACCTTACAGTCATAATGATGAGCTATGGATGCATGACCCGTAATGGCTGTGCAAGTTATTTTTCTCGGTCATACTGACATGTATCATGCAATGTGGTCTATCGTCAAATCATCAAGTCTGAAGAGACGTGCTTTAATGTGTAGTTTCATAGAACAGGTCATTATTCAACATGCAGAGCATTTAGTCAAGCATGCCGAATTTAGTATATTTTTCATATTAAGCGTGATCAGACATGTGGGAGTATTAGTTTTGGTACAACTACAGTAAATGGCAAAAAAAAAAACTAAACAGTGAAATCATTTCCTGAGGACATTATCTTTTAGCAATTACTTTGGACAGCTGACACATGTCCTTCTTTTTGTAGCCTATATCTCAGGTTGGAAACCTGACGGACTTCAAACATGGCACTTGCTGCTATCTACCTTATCTTATGTTAGTCTGTCAGGCCTGATTTGTAACTTTCCCATTTGACATTTCCATTGACCATTTACCATTATGCTCCATGGTAAGACTTATTATTATGTTTTGAAATGAAAGTTTAAGAGATGATACTCACAGTTGAAAGTCACGATAACAAACACAAGGATCCATGTTCTTGATGCGTCCATGGTAGACCGGCGATGTGAGTTGGAGTGATGAACTCTTCGTCCTTTATATTGTAGTACTTTACCCCCTTTGGCCATATCTCTTTTTGTCTATGTGATAAATAGCTTTTGAAATAACCACCACTGGTCCAGAGCAAATATAGCCTATAGCCCAGTTAATTAAAGGTTAACTACATAACAAAGCTGTTCTGCGCCCCTCTATTTGTTTTGGTGTCAAAGACCCAATCCAGAATCCAATGTCAGTTCAGCATGTATATTTAGTGAATCCATACAGTATATGAATAATATATTCATTACATAATATTCTTATGAAGTTCACACACATTTTGTCATCTACTTCTGCATGTTAAGCAACTTTTTTTGAAAGATACATCGATTTGTTTTACATGAAAGATGTCAAAAGTAACACTTTTTTAAACACATGTTAACATAAAGCTAAAAAAATCCTAAAGCGTGTTGGTTTGCTGTTTGTTTAGTATGTCATAAAATATCAGGATTGTAATAAAACATGGGTAACACTTTGAAGGGGCCTACATAAGGGTGACATTCAACTGTCATAAGAATGACATGACACATGTCATGCACATTAATGACACATTATTGATGTTTATGGCTGTTGTAATGTGTCATTCGGTTTTGCTTTAAGGACATACATTTTCTTTGGGAATGAATAATGTATGGTAAATAAATAAATGTTTTCCTTAGAATACAGGGGTCATAGGTATTGGAACGCCTATGTTAAATTCCCATAGAGGCAGGCAGATTTTGATTTTTAAAGGCCAGTTATTTCATGGATCCATGGCTGGTTTCATTCTCATTGAGCTCAATGCAATTCAAACCAGCTAGTAGGCTAACTGAAATAAAGGGCACTGTATGTCTAATGGTCAATTGTATCATTACATAACGGACGTACAAAGACAGAGTGATAAATAAAAAATGTAAATAAGAGACATGTTTATTAAAGCAGACTCTACCACTGTACAGTATGATAAAACACTCTTATGTACACTCTTATGGTCACAGCCAATATAGACTATTCATTGACCACTGGTGATCCTGCATCCATCCAGTGGTGCTTTTAAAAACAACTACAACGTCCACAGGCAGTGTGAATGGATCATGCTTGTGGCAGTGGGGAGGCAAAACAAT
Organism: Sardina pilchardus; assembly: GCF_963854185.1. Lineage (NCBI taxonomy): Eukaryota > Metazoa > Chordata > Actinopteri > Clupeiformes > Clupeidae > Sardina > Sardina pilchardus. The sequence goes on along the minus strand of NC_085015.1, from coordinate 9,155,878 downwards.
TTGGTAAAAATTAAAAGAATCAAACAACAAATTTCCATCAGTACAGAGCCAGAGCCAGAGCCAGAACCAACAAGTCATCCATTATTTCCTTCAAGACTGGAGCCGAAGAAAACTGAAGAATGCAGAACTACTGACCACTAGCTGTGTGGCTTTGAAAACACATCAGTGTGGGCCACAGTCAGTTTCTCATGTTTATGCTTATGTTTATGCTTATGTTATTTAGCAGTCACAAACACAAAACAGGAATATGAAAACAGATCAGTGTGGGATTCGGTCCCTTTTGAATGTTCGTATGTTCCACTACATGTCCACTCACTCAACAACTTCACCGGCTGGTGTGAGTCTAATGATTGGTCAAGATGACTACATCCGTTGTGGTGGTCAGCCAGATAACAACATCATCTGGGTCATGCTGGCAGCATGTGGGCGGGTGAAAACTACAGGCTGGCCAATCATAGCAGGTCAGAGATGAGGCCTGTGTCACCACGAAGATGCCCCCGTTCCTGTAAAGCGTTAGCGGTCACCGGTGCTTTGGGCTTGTCTAAAATACAAGAGGAGAGGGAGAGTGGGAGAGGACACAAGATGGTGCATGAATTTAAAAGATCACAGAATGGTTTATTTATGGCTCATCTGTTAACTTATGCAACACAAATATTATGAGATGTTTGAGTGACGTATGTGTGTGTGTGCGTGTGTGTGTGTGTGTGTGTGTGTGTGTGTTTACGGTTACCTGTGTTCCCATCATAGGAAATGTTGTGGTGTGACAACAGAGAGCGTAGTCTTTCGATTTCAGCATTTTTCTTATCAATGTCCTGTCAACAAAACACACACACACACACACACACACACACACACACACACACACACACACACACACACACACACACACACACACACACACACACACACACACACACACACACACACACACACACACACACACACACACACACACACACACACACACACACTTGAAGCTTACAAACACCAACGAAATCTCATATGCATAACAGTCTCTTCAGCCAATTTCACACACTCTTGTACACACACCTGTCTGCATTGTTCCAGTGTCTGCTGGGTCTTCTGGGGGCGTTTTGACTCATCTGGTTTGGGCTGTGTGCGCTTCAAGAAGCCTGCCTCCTCAAAAAGGTCCCTCAGGAGCTTACTGTAGCCCTACACAGGCAGACAGACAGACATAGAGTCCTAACTGAAGTGAGTGAATCCAGTTCAATTGAATGATGGGCAAAGTGCAAAGCTGTTTGAAAAATATGCTAATATGCTAAGACATTACACGCTAACACCGATGAGTCTGATATAGGTCAAATAAATAAATAAATAAATACGTTATAATATATACAATATATACATTGACAGATTCTGCACGTTGCTCTCCTTTTAAAACATAAAAAAAAATAGCATAAGAATGTGGAGAAACAACCGCTTTGACATAATGTGAAAAACCAGTTACTGTATCCACTGAAGTTGGCATGCATACAAGCTATCGCCAGGACAGCTCTCTTGTAACACCACACTGTACCATAAAATGCAATTCAATGGAAGAGTGCTGCACGGCTGTTTCTAAAGTAGGGTTCAGACCAAAGATTCCCGACGAGACGAGACGAGACACAACGTTCTAAAACCTTGCGCCTGTGACTCAATGTGTTTAATGCTCTGCGACGGCTTGCGACGGCTTGCAACTACGTGCAACTTCTAATTCACACCGCTGCAACTCAGTCTCGTCGCGTCGCGTCGGGAATCTTTGCTGTGAATTGGGCTTAAGACAACTTCAAGCCTACAGAATACCACATAATTCCTATAAACTAAACAATACAGTTCTCATGTAGCAGTTGCTGGGTGATGGTGTCACTGTATTTAGTTCTACTGTATATGCACTACCGTTACCTGATCAGTGACGAGACCGTCGTATCGAGCCTGCTCAGCCTCATCCCACTCCTTCTGCAGTTGCTCGCTGAGAGTAGGGTAAACTAGATGGGGGGGGGGGGGAGTAATGTTATGTTATGTTGATGTGGTTACCGTTATGATTTGCGCACACACACACACACACACACACACACACACACACACACACACACACACACACACACACACACACACACACACACACACACACACACACACACACACACACACGATATGGGACAATAGTATCTATCAAGCTATCTATCAGGAAATATTTGTACAGTGATATATGGATATAATATCTTATTTCTTATTTCTGAGCTTACCCAATAGGGAGTGCTGGTGGCAAACTAATGGTGTCTCAAACGTTAGAGAATAGACACAGGTTTGCGGCTCTGACACCCGTGCCAGTTTACTGCTGTTTCCACAAGCCAGGAGAACCTGGGAACACACACACACACAGACACAGACACAGACACAGACACAGACACAGATACAGACACAGACACATCAAACACCCATAATAAAACCCCTATGTAAAATGAGAGGCCTGACATGCACAAAAACACACACACTTCACCTTGGTTTGTCTGTTCTTGCTCCCACATGAGTCTCCCTCCCTCATCCACATGCCAGTGAAGGAGTTATTCTCAATCTCCCACTCCTGCCAGATCCTACACACGGAAGGGATACACCATGGAATAAATAAGACATCCGATTATTGGATTAAATCATACAAAAACCCACACAGCTCCATATTCAGCATTAATATATAACATTGCTTAGGGTTGTCACTCTCAAGGTCTTTTTCCTGGATATTTCCAATGAGGATCTAGCTAATATGACTGAGGTATCATGGAAATACAATAATATGTGTAAGGCCCAACAACCCTGTTCGGGTTGAACTACTCAGAGCATTCAGACTATGAATAAATTGTTGCCAAATAAATGCTTTCAGTTTTGTGAAAGTTATTCCCCTGCCTGAGCAATCTACTGAATAGGCCTATTGTTGTTTGTGCTTCTGAAATGAGCTCAAACTTTATGTTGAACCTTCTTCTGTGTACATTTTGGAAATATCAACTTATGCCCCGTCACTCATGTTAATGTTGTTAACATTAATCCCACCAGGTTTCAAATATTTTGCATTAATCCTCAGTTATCAGTTGTTGAATCTAAAGGCAATGATTTGTGTGAGGTGAATGAGTTGTGTAGTGGGTATGTAAGGTTTAATGCCTAGTTTCAGAGGTGGCTCACAGTTTGAACAATGTGTTCCTGTTGTGTGATGTTTGCATGTCATTTCAATGCCCTGTATGTTTACTCACCCCAGGATTCCACTGTAGGCGTTCCATCGGAATGTCTGTTCATGCTGTGTTATGTTATGGAATGGACAAAACTCATATTTGTACCTGTGAGTAAAGAACACATGTTGACACCGCCACACCTTTAGAGGTCAGGTCACACACATTAACAGTTACATGAACCAGTCATGGTCACTAGCACTCACGTGGATTCGATGTAACTAAAGCACTTTCCTGCCAGATGATGTAGGTGAGGGGGTCCTGATACAGGAGAAGGGTTGGTCCTGGCTTGTAGCCTTGTACCTTGAGCAAGGAAGTGATTGTTTAGCCTGAAAGAAAAGATATGACAATTATCTACAGTGTAGGCCTATGACCTGTTATTAGCTATGTTATTAGGGTCAGTGACAAATAAGTTTTCACCCATTAATTCAGACTCATATCTACTCCATGCGATCTGCTCCCAGTACAGTCTGCTGCTGATGCATTACCAAGGCGTTAGGCCATCAAGACATCGAAAGTTATTTGAGGAACAGCCATGTATGAGAAAGTTGACAGATTTTGCACTTTAAAAGTTGCAAGAAATGTTGTGACTCACCCAAAGGTATTGGGCTCCTCCACTATCTTCATCTTCCCAGAAAATGCGACATCCACTAAAAGTCAAATAGAGATTGAGAAATATATTTATGGAGATATATATTTATGGAGGCCGATAACGACATACGACGCATGAAAAACAATAAGGTGGTATGAATTATTTCTGTAGGCTAGTTGAGTCCCCCAACCTTGCCAAGTCGTTAACATGAAACAAAAACATGGACACTCACCCAATGCAATCAACCATAATCGGTGGAAATATCGCCAATATGTATTACACATAGTTAGATTGTATTCTTTCACACCGAGCTGTGCTGTAGGCTACATCCGTATCAGAATGTCGAAGCCATGTTTTTGTGTTACTAAAGCACGTGACTCACACAACCAGTCAGCTGACTACACGAACATTCTTTAATTTTATTTTTGATAGAATCCGGGTACATTTCACGAAATAACAGTGAATGTATCTTGAATAAACGACCCATTGGTAATCTGATTTTTTGTCAAGAGAATAAAGGACTCGTTTCTGATACAAACATTACAAAGATTGGCATCGTTGCGCATGCTCAGTGACAGCTGGCAGTGACAGATCCACAACGTGCGATTCCCTAGTTAGCAAGAAAACAGGTTATGTGGAGAGGAGTCGTCGCCCGTCTTCGCTACTGTAAAACAGAAACATATGTTGAAACAAGATCAGTGCCGATAGTGAATCGTATGTTTGCTGAACATGAAATTGGCTCTTAATAGCTCCCTTGTGTTTCAAAATGGCAACCTCCAAGTGGACTGTCTAGGTAGCTAACTTGTTTAGCTACTTGCTCGAACTTCTTCAAGCTCTGCATGTCATACTGTATACATACTTTTGACAATATTTGCTACCGTTGAGGGCTTGTTTTGGCTTGCAAGCTCTTTATTGCAAGCTCTTTACACTTTCGGTTGCCAGTGGTCGAGATAGCTATAACTTTGCTGAGTGGGAATATTGAAAGAGCTTAAGAATGGGAAAGAAGAAAACAGGGAAGATTGAACGGTCTGGGAATCGGGGGAAAGATACACGACACAAGATGAAGGGGAAATCATTGGAGACTTTCACTGAGGAGATGCATCACGCCTTGCAAGGTCTGTCTTGGTCTTCTCTCCGTTGCCCTCACACCAAAATGCATTGTTCGTCTCTGCATTCAACTATGCAACCTGGTTCAGTGTGTCAAGTTGTCATTGACCTGTGTGTGTGTGTGTGTGTGTGTGTGTGTGTGTGTGTGTGTGTGTGTGTGTGTGTGTGTGTGTGTGTGTTCTGCTGCAGCCAGCGAGGAGGCTCATGCAGAGGGGGCAGAGGTGGTGAAGATGCCATGCCCGTTGGCAATGTGGGACCTGGGCCACTGTGATCCAAAGCGCTGCACAGGCAGAAAGTTGGTGCGCAAAGGCCTGGTGCATGGGTTGCGTCTCAACCAGCGCTTCAATGGCCTAATCCTCAGTCCCATGGGCACCAAATACGTCACGCCTGCTGACAGGTGAGCCTAGTAGTTGGTGTCACTGGTTAACACACATTGGGTGGCTCTCAAAGTCTCTCCTTGATGCTCGGTCCTCCAGGCTCGTTCCAACTGATCTATAACTAACACTGGATAGACTATACCATTGCTGCCGCTCCAATGGCCCTCATTCTTTATCTAGATCATTTGTTTGCCTTTTTCAAATGTGTATACACTCTACCTTCTGTGTACATTTCAGAAATGTCAGCCCTGTCAGTTCATATTAATGTTGTTCCAAATTGTCAAGTGTGTTGTGTAAAACTTGATCCCATCTGGTCACCAGGGAGATTGTTGCTCAGAGAGGCCTTGCGGTCATCGACTGTTCGTGGGCTCGATTGGAGGAAACGCCCTTTAATAAGATGATTGGCGCACACCCACGACTGTTGCCCTTTCTTGTGGCAGCCAATCCAGTCAACTATGGTAAACCCTGCAAGCTGTCCTGTGTAGAGGCTTTCGCTGCCACTTTTTGCATTGTAGGTGAGCATCTTTCATCTTTCATACTAGTCATGAAAACACCACACTCTAATAAAAGTGCTCCACATCAAAGTACTGCATATTGGGTTGGATGTTCAGTGATATTTGATACATACAAACATTTTCCTTTATGGCTAAGCTTTATGTGTTTATTTAATTTAATTTAATAATTACTATTATTTATTTGTTTTACTTTATGTGTCTGTTTAATTGTTAATGTGTGTGTGTGTGTGTATGTGTGTGATTTATAGGGTTTCGGGACCTAGCAGTGATAATTCTCAAGAAGTTTAAATGGGGAAATGTATTCCTGGACCTTAACAAAACCATACTGGAACGCTATGCAGCTTGCCAGTCAGAAGAGGAGCTGCTGGCTGTGGAAAAAGAATACCAAACCGCAGCCCCCCAGGAGGAAGAGGAACTAGGTAAAGCTGATATGTAACATGATGGATATCTTTGCTTTACTGCTCAACCAGTATCTGTGCTGTCACAACCTTGCAACCCAGTGCCACTGTTCCTGCCAACACATGCTATGGGTGCCTCTCAACATCTCTCCTCTAGCCTCGGTCCTCCAGGCTCGTTCCCACTGATCTATAACTAACACTGGATAGACTGTCCCATTGTTGCCGCCCCATCATTCTTTATGTAGATCAGTGAGGACGAGGCCCGAGGAAGGAAGGGAGGATGTATAAAAGACGAATGAGTGGCACCCTATGTATAGGGCACCAAGTGTCAGGAGTGGACTCCAAAAATCCCAGTTGAAAAGAGTGGCTTTAATGCAAAGTGCTTCTCATTCTTACTTGGGAACGTTTACAATTTCAAAATGCACCAACAGCTTGTTACATTAGGCTGCTCATGTGTTGCTGCTCTTATACTATTTTGTTTATTATTCACACTCGCAACGCACCAATCCTTCAACAGAATCTATTTTGGCTACCTCAACATGCTAAAGACCACTGCATTGCAATGTCAACGGCGCAATTAGGGCACGGAACAGGGGAAATATATGGAGCTCGATTGCAAAACAGTCTGTGACGGGTTGAACATTGGAGAAAGACGGTGTGCAAATCTTTTGAAACATGGCAAGTTGCGTTCCAATTTTAGCTAGCTCTAAAGTAGGGTTCATTCCAAAGATTAGCGAGATGAGCTGCGATGCTCTAAAACCTTGCAAGTGCGACAAAACATGTTCAATGCTTTGCGACGGCCTGCGGCGGCTTGCCCGACGTGCAACATTTAATTCGCACCGCTGCAACTCGGTTTCGTCCCGTCACAAATCTTTGGTGTGAACTGGGCCTAATACTAGAAAGCTAATGATTTTATGGAGACAATGTAATGCCGCAAGCCCAGTCAGCAAGACACCAGAACTAACACTAGCCAGCATGTAAAAATGTGTGAGTGATTTATGTAACAAATACCGTCTGTTGACAGACTAGCCTACACATTAGTCTCACCTGCTTCAGATGTAAACTTCTCAGAGTATAGCATACATTATAGCACTCCTGACCTAAAAAAAAACAAAAAAACAAGTCCATGTAGTTTACTACAATATTCAAAGGTCATTCTTTTGCAGTAGCCTGATACTAGATTCGCATCACTTCCACTATGTCCACAGCCAGATGTACTGTATTATCTTGGTAAAACACAAAGCACCACAAAGCAGTTCCACTTAGGGCACTTAAATAGCCAGCAGTGGTCCAGTTGCAACCACAGTGATGACTATCTGTTTTTGCTGTTATTCTGTTATTTCCTGACCGTGTTTTTTCTTTTTTTCTTTTCTTTCATGTGTGTGTGTGCACAGATCCCTTTGATGTAGACTCAGGCAGAGAGTGTATGAATCTGAATCGGCCCATGAGGTGAGTAACTCCTTGGCATAGACACCAAATCAATTAATGCAATGTAATTTTTGACCTAATCAATTCATGCAGTGCAAATTCAGTACATTGACAGTCAGCATATCAAATCTGCTTTAACTGGCACAACAGACATCTTTACTTTTAGCCAAATCGTATCACATTTGATATTGGATTTGTGGTTGAATTGACCAAGATGTACAGTACTTGGGAGGGTTGGTTGTGGGTTTTTGTTTTTTTAATCAAGATAACTTGCACTCAAAATGTATCAATAAGTTTGCTGCCACCAGTTGAACATAAATGTGTTCAGTGAAGTGGAATGGGTACTCTAACCAGGGTGCACTGCTGCCATATGATCCTATTCTTATACTTGTTCATTTGGCCATGGCTTTCATCCTCAGCGACAGCGACATAAGTCATACATAAGTCTATTATTACAAGATTCAGTCTCCCCAGACCAGCTCAGGTTTAAGTGCCTTGTTCAAGGGCACAACGATGAGAGCCAGGACTTGAACCTGCGACTTGTCCGACCACTGGTTACTGCATGCCAGCCCAGCTCCTTAGTTCCTTACACTACCACCACGTGAGGCACTAATGGGACACTGCTATCCCATAACCATCACCAAGTGTTTTTGCCTGTCTAGAAAAGCGCTTTTTTATCAGTATTATTTACAGTTTTCTGTCAACTGAACCACCATAGTTCAGACCAGATTGGTTGGCCCTAACATTTAGGAGATGTTTCAAACCTTCAACAACGTCAGCTAGCCATATTAGCCCTCTCCCATTACATTTGCCCATGCAATATTATACATACTGTATAAAGATACAGTATTTATAATATGCATAATATGACACACTTTCCAACAAGGATGACACCTTATATCACTAATAGTCACTAGGTATAGACCTACAGATGTATGGATTGAGCTTTTTATTTGAGCGTTAAGTCTGCATGTGTTTACATTTTAATAGGAGAGATGATGACGAGGATGAGTGTGATGAAGCCGAGACATCTGAAGAAGAAGAAGAAGAAGACCCAGAAGAGGAGGAGGAGGGTGAAGCAAAGACTGATGGGAGTGCAGAGGACCGTGATGAAGAGGCTTCCTGATCTCTACGCTGTTAATGTCTTTCTTAAATAAGATGGAGGTCATCACCTGAGGTTGAGTTCAGTGTCTGTCCCTCTGAAAGGAGTAAAGGACCTGTGTGGACTGATCGTGGGAATTGAGAATAAACCTTATAGTGTCAGTTTTATTATGCCAAGCGCTCTCAGTGATGTCAAATCAACCTGAGCTATGTAGTAAACAATGCACAAAGATGTTGTCATTTGGAGTGATGCACAGACAGTAGGTCCCATGTAGGTGAGCGATGAAAAGTAATAGAAGCAAACTTGTGCCTCAGATCTTTCATATTAGTTTAAGTGTATGTTGAAAGAAAGGAGAATTGTGACTCATTGTGCTAATATGTTCAAAATGTTTTTATGACATAAGCTCATAAGCACGTTTTCATCGAATTGAGCATCACTTTGAGTGCCTCTTCTGGTCTGCAAGTTGTATGAGACATCATTTTGTATGTAAACCTGCCATCCCGAAATTGTGTTCTTTTTAGCTGAGCAGTCTACATGAAAATACAGCAATTTTCTAATGAAAAAGATATATGCTATGCAGTGTTGAACACTGTTCGATTTGCTGCTGTACCACTACCAAGCGGTCTGTGTGGAGAAGCTCAGTTAACATCAAGATGCTACATACTGTATAAGGGGAAGAAAAGTAGACCTGGGTTGATATGGTAAAAAAGGGCATCTCTGTCTGACAGAGAAACTTGATATGGTGTTTGAGAAGTAGGCTAAATAATGTGTCCATATTGTATTTTTTTTCCTGAAATGATGTGTCTTTTAAACACCCTGAAATAAATAAAACAATTTATGTATTTCCTCTTTTATCTAATTACTTCCTTACTTAATTGAGTTTTAAATTACAATGAGCTTTTCTAGTACTCTGTTCAGCTCAAGTTAGTCTTGCATGACAACTCGTCTGCAGTCAGCCTCGCTCCGGACTTCACCACAAGAGGGCGCAAACAAGCAGTGGTGCTAGAGCCGCTCGACTGCGGTAACATTGTTGTGGAATGACGTCACAGCTGGAAAATGAAGGCGCAGAGGCAGCCATGACTACAAGCTCTGTAATTATTTAATCCAAATAAATACTCGCGGAAAACTTCCATGGCAAGAGCCACAAGTCAAATTGTAAGTATTGTGACTTTTAGATAAATGCTGATTCGAAGCCGTTGCCCATGGTAAATAGTATGGCAGCTGTAAAATAACATTTTCTGTAGGCCCTTCTTCGAGACTCGATGGTTAGCATTAGCTAGCTAGCTAGCTAACCTTACATAGCAAGCCAAAACCTAGGACCTTCGGCGAAATTGTTGTGCTAGTTGCTAATGTTTAAGATCTTACTTTGCTTTAGCATATGACAAGTTCCTAAAGCAGTTCTAGAAATGTTCCTCTTTTCTGTCTGTTGAATACGTTATATTGTAGTCTTGGCTGATCTTGTAACCTTAAGCACGGGGTTTGCCAGTGTTGTGTTTACAGTAGGTCGTGTGTGTGGCCTTACCTCTTTTATCCTATAAGCAAACACTATTTAAGCTAACTCGAGCTAGCTAGCCTGATCCAATGCACTTGTGCGAACTTACGAGTCAACTTTAGCATACACGAAGGGGCTAACGTTATGTGAAGTTCATAAACAGTCAAGCTATGCAAATAAATCAGCAATTGATGGGTTTCGAAACACAAATTGATGTAGTTTGTGTTATCTTAGGATCAGAGGATATCGATAATGTAGACAACATAATCTGCTGACATAGATTGCAACTTCAAATATCTAAGATCGCTTTTCTAACTAGCTAATTTAATCGTCAAGGTAGTGTTCATGTCAGATGTGCGAGCGAATGATACTATGCTTGCTAGTGTAGCTAACTTTAGCCACCATTGAGTAAAAAAAAAAAAAACATACTCTCAACATTCATTACCTTTCTTCGGAAATGAAAGTTCCTCTATGGTTAGCCTTTCCACGGTTTACTTATGTTTGATTGATATATGGTTGACGTGATTTTAATATTCAGTTAAAAACTTAGCCTGTGTGTACTTCAAGTGAATTGCTATTTTCACGAAATCGGTGGCTAGCGGTTGTTATCTGGTATGTTAGCGATAGCTAACGTTACCTTGGGCAGCTAGCGTTCGCTAGTAGTGTAGTAGCAGTAGCGCAGAACTTATAACGGCAGCAATCCGTCCTGTGTGCTAAGGTTAGCTCACCTCTGGCCTATTAGGCATTCTGTCTAATAAGGAAGTTTTGCGCTTGAGTCATGCCGATTTTTCAGTGTGATGTTTTATGTTTGATTCATTTTTAGAAAAGTTAGCGAGGACTTTGAACATGACCTACCAGCTGGCTAATATGGCCAACGCTAGCCAAGTTGTTTTTACCAATAACAGTGCTGTATCGTGGACGGCCTCATGTTAAACTCGTCACTTTGCTAACTAGCCACCTACGACATTGTAATTCGCAATGGAGGGCTGCCAACGGCAACATGGATGAGACCAGGTAGCCCAGGCAAGCTAAGCTGTACAATCACATAGCTAACGTGACGTGTCTCTTGTCCATAAGAAGCTAGTTGTAGGTAGGCTAAAATGTATGCTTAACCAGCTAAATCTCCTTGAATGGCATTGGCACGGCTCCCGCCTGCATTTGTGCTCAGTGCTCATCTCGTTTATTGTTACCGTCAAAGGCCGTTGCTGACTGTTGGGCCAAAGTTCTTAACGGTTAAAACCTGTAGCTGGCATGATGGCACAGGATGGCTAATGGCTGCACTAATGGGCAGATAAGGTTTTGCATGTCCATGTGAAATGGTGATGCACCTGTTTGCCTGTGGGTGTATGAAACTTAGTCTGTGTCCTGGAAGTGTGTTATGTAACTAGGCATGTTTGTGTGCGCGCTACATAGTATGTCAATTTCTGTCTCACGCTTTTCTTCCTCTCTCCCTTCCTCTTTTTTTAGTATGATGTTGCACCCCTCCACTCCTCTGTTGTTCACTGCCCCTGTCCATTCATGGTAAGAGGTCAGCAGGACACGCCACGTCTCCCAGGCAACAGCATGGAGGGTCCAGTCGCACCTCCCCAGCCCGCCCAACCGAAGAAGAAGAAGTCTGAGGATTTCAAATTTGGCAAAATCTTGGGAGAGGGCTCCTTCTCTACTGTACGTACGCCCATATACCCAAATACACACGTACATGTACACGCACACGCACATGCACGTACATGCACACCCCAGTCTGTGAAACCACAGTGTTGTTATCTTCTATACACCATGTAGTTCCCTTCTCTGAAACTTTGATCACTCCTTTTTGTATTCTGTCAGTCACGGGTTGTTCAAGGGTTGAAATGTTTTATTTAGTCATATGGTCTGTGTTTTGATGATAAAATTGCCATTTTTGTCCTTTTTCCTGTTAGGTTGTCCTTGCGAAGGAACATACAACAGCGAAGGAATATGCCAGTAAGAATATTGATAGCAATTTACATTTGGCCATTTTTAAATATGAGTCGCTGTTTCTGTCTGGTGAATGTCTATGATGTCCGTGTCAGTTTGCGATTGTAAACCTCCGCTGTTCTGTTGTAGTTAAAATCCTGGAAAAGCGTCACATCATGAAAGAGAAGAAGGCCCAGTATGTGAAGAGGGAGAGAGACGTAATGTCAAGCCTCGATCATCCCTTCTTCGTCAAACTCTATTTCACTTTTCAGGACGAAGAGAAACTCTGTATCCTTCACACACCCACACCAAAAGACACACACACCTGCCGAAGCTCTTGGTCACCCTCACACCCATCTACTGATGCTATTTTTAAGCTTTAAGCAATGCCCAAGGTCCAGTTCTTTTGTTGTTGTTGTTTTTTTTTGTCAGTGTAAAGACAGAGCCTTGATATTGATATAATCCTTTGATGAGATTATCTATTGATCATTTGATAATGTTGCATTGTTAAGAAAAGGGACTTTGCCCCTTTCTTTCCTAATGTAATTGTTCATATTTCATCATATTTGACATGTTGGCAACACGCAGATGACCAATTTGCTTAAAACTATGCCGTATTGTACCACAGCACTGTGCCCGCTCTGAAGTCTATGTTCCTTAACCACTATTTTAGACTTTGGCCTGAGTTATGCTAAAAATGGGGAGTTACTGAAATACATCCGTAAGATCGGCTCATTTGATGAGACGTGCACAAGATTCTATTCAGCTGAGATTGTGTCTGCGCTGGAGTACCTACACGACAAAGGAATAATACACAGGTGTGTGGGACATGGAATATATATTGTATGTATGTTTTATGAATGTTTGTTTTGTGAATAGTGTTGTGATGTGTTATAATGTCTTTGCGGGGCAGAGACCTCAAGCCTGAGAATATTCTGCTCAGTGAGGAGATGCACATTCAGATCACCGACTTTGGCACAGCAAAGCAGCTCTCCTCCGACTGCAAGCAGGGTGAGTGCACGCAGACATTCCCACACACACATACACACACACACACACACACACACACACACACACACACACACACACACACCTCTGTTGTGGTCGGTCAGTTCCTGGGTCTGCTCTGTCGTGTGTGGTGGTGGAATTGACTTGTGATTTTGGTTGTGTGCCACTCTCGCTCCTGTGTTGCACTGACTCCGTGTTCTTGTGTTGCAGCAAGGGCAAACTCTTTTGTTGGAACAGCTCAGTATGTGTCCCCGGAGCTTCTGACTGAGAAATCTGCCTGTAAAAGGTGAGACTTGTACACAGATACAGTCAGAAATATATTATTGTGCTAGTCGATGCCTTACAGTACATGGCAGCCTACAGTATACCAGTGTATGAATGGGTGAATGTGAGGCATTACTCTGTTAAGCAATTTGAGTGGCTGGAGGAGTAGAACAACACTATAGATATTATAATTATGTTATGACATTATAGATAAACGCAGTCCAGTTACTGTTGTCATTCTTTTAGAATTAAGTCTCTGGCGTGGGAAAAATCTGGGTGCAAGGATGACGACCTTTCATTTGATTATAACCTCAATGTTATATGGTTTACCAAAACTGCCACTCATCACTCTGTCTTTCTTATGCATGTTTATGAGTGTGAGAAAATCATTAATCGAAATCACTTCCTGTTTTTTTATTTATTTTTTTTTTCATCCATCTTCAATATTTTCAACAAGGTTAAGTTTTACAGAGGTTTACTGGCTTCCATTTTATTTTAGCATGATGAATGAACATTGAACAACTACATCTAATTTATTTAATATGTTTTTGTGTCCATAACAAAGTTTAAGTGATGGATGTTTTGGTAGGAAAACCTACTAATGAAGGATTTCATGAATAGTTGCCCCAAGGTTTTCTGTAGATCACTTTAATGGCCCTTGTTGTTTTACAGTGTAACCTGAATTACTATTTCACTTGTAGGTGCAGCTTATCAACACATTTGATATCAAGTTGTTTAGATATATTGGCTAATCAATAGGTCTGATTTGTCAGTATCACATATACTGTAGTTCTATCGTTTTCTTGGTGAACATGGTTGATGTTTTGATGGTGACTCATATCTGCTTGGTTGTTTTTCTCTTCCACAGCTCTGATCTTTGGGCACTAGGCTGCATCATTTACCAGCTCGTTGCTGGGTTACCACCATTCAGAGCTGGGTAAGTCCACTTGATTTTTCTCATCCAGCACTGCAAGAGTGGGGTGGTTTCTACTGCTGAAACTATTGATATGTGCCTTTTTCTATTCTGATCTTTTCACAGAAACGAGTACCTAATATTCCAGAAGATTATTAAGTTGGAGTATGAATTCCCTGAGAAATTCTTCCCCAAAGCCAAGGATTTGGTAGAACGACTCCTGGTGAGTATAGCAACACCTGTGTTAAGTTGCAGACTCCAGTCCAGTGTGTGCATATGTGTTACTTTTTTTCACACTGTTTTTTTAAATATTTTCACTTGTAGTCCTTGGATCCTGCAAAGAGAATTGGTTGTGAGGAGATGGGTGGGTACGAGCCTATTAGGACTCACCCCTTCTTCGAGTCAGTTTCTTGGCGAGACTTACACCTTCAGACCCCACCCAAACTCAACGCTTACTTGCCTGCTATGTCCGAAGATGACGAGGACTGCTACGGCAACGTGAGTACACCCTACTAGCTTCTGACCCAGTATATGGGGACATTCAGGATAGGTGGCCCACCAGAGCTACAGATAAGCAAGATAGATAGATAGATAGATAGATAGATAGATACGTTATTGATCCCCTGGGGAAATTCAAGCTACCCATTAAAGCTAAGTCCAAGTCCAGAGGGAGCACACCATTGTTGTTCTTAAGTTCCCTTTATTATTATTCCCGTCAGCCCACTTTTTTGGCCAGCACCTGCTCTTATAGCTTTTGAAATATTGCCGCCGGTCCAACTCTGCAACGTGTGGCCAGAACCAGTATAGTGTGGATATTGAAGATGGCATCACTGGCCCTTGTCGTTTTCCCGCCATATTGGAATTTATCGAAAGCGAAACTAAACTTTCGCAGGTCACACACTTGACATACATGATCCTTAGACCAAGCCTCACAAAAGTCAGTGGAAGGATTTTTGATTTTCAAAGGCGTTTCCCCACCCCTAACCCTATGGCTTAGCCACCAAACAGGAAGTAGGTCATATCTCAGGAACGCTCTCGTATGAAAACCAAACTTTTTACATCGACTCAGAACCTTAACGCACGTTTTGACCGTTACGCCTGATTTTCAAAAATGAGGTACAGCTACAATCCATATTCCATTCACTTTACCCGTTTGTGAAAAGCACCTGAGCAAGCACACTTTGCAGTTCCTTGGAAATGTCCTGTAGTTGTAATTGCATCATAACAAGTGTTGCCAATCCTTCTATTTGCTCCCTTTGATAGCTATGGGCATATATATCTAAATCATACTACAAACTCAATTTTCTAAATGCAACGCTGCGATTATTCTGTGCTATGTGACTTCACTAAACCACATATACTTGCACTTGCCGGTCGCACCACCAACTCTGCAAACCGTCAAAGAAGCAAAAATGTAAACAAAAGGACCAGCTAGCAGTGTTAAATAAGATCTGAGCAGTAGAGCTACTTTGGTTGAAGATAAACCTCTTCATTACCTTTTGATGGAACCCTCCATGTCCCTGGTTCTAGTTCCTTTCTCTTAATCATCCTTTGCTGCAACTCATGCTGGTAATTTCGTGAACTTCTCCAGCTGACTATTACAACTATTAAAACTTCATGACTGTTAAGGCTACACAGCCGCCATTCGCCTGTGCTGGTAACTTTGTCTACTTCAGTGCAGTGACAGAGGGGGCATTTGCGATGCAAACATTTGATGTCACAATTAATGAATTAATGCCTATCCGGTATAAGCGTATAGTTAACACAGCTAACCACCAAAAACACAGCTGTTTTAAAATTACCTTACCAGGGCCCCAGCTGTGGCGCGACTGGCTGGGGCACCTGCACCACACGCCGGCGACCCGGGTTCGATTCCCGCCCCGTGGTCCTTTCCGGATCCCACCCCTACTCTCTCTCCTGCTCGTTTCCTGTCATACTCTCTACTGTCCTGTCCAATTAAAGGCATAAAAAGCCCAAAAAAATAATCTTTAAAAAAAAAAAAAAAAAAATACCTTACCAGTCGGTTCTTAGGTTACATGCATGCTGCTAATCGCTGATAACTTTGCCTGTTTTAAGAATTTTGTCTCCGCAATTGACCTTGTCGTGATAAGAACAAAGTAGTTGATTTGCATGCATGTGTTGAACTTAATGTGCACTGCGGTGTTCATGATACTATCAATTCATGCACCACCTCATGTCATAACGTAGGCTTGGGCTTTGGCAAGTAGAATGCTCCATTCATTGACTTGAATGGGATTTCCCAACATTCTGCCGGTCATTATTTTCGACTAGAGGACCTCTGATAAATGAATGACCGCTGTCAATGGCAATGGAGGTTGTGCTTCTAATTCAGGTCTTTCATATCACTCTGCAACAAGTCTGGTTGCTTATTGCAAAGGAATTTATTTGAAAGTGAAAGTTCGCTAGTAAGACATTGTCACCCAACACCTGAAACTGTCAAGTTCTATCTGTGTGGTGAACTATTTATTTGGTTAGCAGAAGCCAGGAAACGGTAGCAAAATCATTGCTAAAGACACATTGTGTCAAGTTTCTTTTTCTCGTTTTGGCAAATAGTTGCATAAAAAGCAGGTTAATGAGTACCTTCGGGGCAAAACAAGACCCCCTCGCTTCGCGTCGGGGTCCGCTTCGCCCTGTCGGTACTTATTTTCCCGATAATGACCCCATACATTGTCCCTTACTTAAAGTAGCATTTGAACACCGAAAGGAACTAAGCAGGTTATTTACAGAGGATTCTAAAATTTTTACTAAACATGGGAGCTTGGAGATTAGTCTGTTATTCAAATCACTAGGGTCTCCTTTATGTAGAGAGGAATCACTAGCTTTTCTTGTATTGACTCTTTAAGGTGTCAAAAATAACCGGATCTGGGGCCGTCATCCTTGTACCAGTCCAAAGTGCATGTGCATGCCCACCTGCCTATAATAAGCCCATCTAGAAACACAGGATACTATTATTATACACTAATTACGTCCTTAATTAAATGACCTCTTTTTCTGCCTTTCCCTCTCGTCTCCCTTCAACCTCTACAGTACGATGACCTCCTCAGCCAATTCAGCAATATGCAGGTGACTCCGGCGGTAGAGGGCTCTTCCCCTGCCCCCCCTGCTCCCGGCCCTAGTCCCGCTCCCATCTACAACCCGACCCTATCTGTGGATCAGTTCATACACGACCTGGACAGCAACAGCATGGAACTGGACCTGCAGTTTTCTGATGAGGAAAAGCGCCTGCTGCTTGACAAACAGTGTGCCGCCAACCCATGGTATTCAGATAACCAGCTGATGTCTTTGTTATATATATTCTATATTCTATATGTTAATATATTCTATATATTAGAATATATGTTAGAATATTCTATATATTCCCATGTTTTGTTTTTTAACTATTTATATCACCCTTTTTAATGTGTTTCAGGCACCAGTTTGTAGAGAACAATCTTATTTTGAAGATGGGCCCTGTAGACAAACGCAAGGTAAGGCAAGAAATTCACGCCCACTAAATGTTGCCAAACTAGCTCCTGGTCATCCAATGCCTTCGCCTTAAAGTACCGAATAGCTGTCAACTAGCTAACTAAATGATTAGGCCTCCCACCCTGAGGGGATTGCTAATGGGTTTGTGTGGAATGTAAATAATTTAAAATACCTCAATCTCTGATTGCAGCTGCTTAAACTGAAATATTCTGCTTTACCTGTGATGACAAACTAAATATCTGTGATGTGTGGACAAAACAAGGGCATTTGAGGACATAGCCTAGAGCTTAAGGAAGCGCTGAACAGCAATTCTTCACCATTTTCGGACATTTATCTATCAAGCAACAAAATAATGAACAGATAAATTGACTTTGAAAATAATTGTTAGTTGCAGCCCTAAAGTAGTCTGGAAAATCCAGACCCTGGTAATCTAGAAAGGTTAAGGTTCTGGCTACGAGTAATGTAATGACCCAACTCGAGGGGCGGCACCAAACATGTATTTGGATGCCTTACATATAACACCTGTCCCTGTGACCTGTGTGTTTATTCAAATGTCATTCTGTTTCTAGGGCCTGTTTGCACGGCGAAGGCAACTACTCCTGACTGAGGGTCCTCATCTGTACTATGTGGATCCAGTCAACAAGGTTCTAAAGGGGGAGATTCCCTGGTCTCCAGAGCTTCGGCCAGAAGCCAAGAACTTCAAAACGTTCTTTGTTCATACGGTAAATAGATTATAAAATGTTAAATAGTGCTCAGGAAGTTCGAGTTCAATGTTTGAAGGTGATCATTGGGGTCTGGAATTCTAATTCAGTGGAAAACTAAGTCCAAGGCACTCTTCTTTTTCACAAATACTTAAATCTATAAACATATATTTAATACAAAAGCCTTTATTTCAATGGCTATTTCGTGATTGAGACATTGACATTTGGAAATGGGTGTCAATGGGATCCTTCCCAGAGCAAATTTGTTGACTGTTTTGGCAGGGTTAGCCCAGGCGAGACTTATTTTGCATTCATTTAATGCTTGTTCTGTTATTCTCACAGCCTAACCGGACATACTATCTGATGGACCCCAGCGGAAACGCTGACAGATGGTGCAAGAAGATCCAGGAAGTCTGGAGGAAGATCTACCATAAGCACCAGAACCCTGGCCTATAGGAGTGCAGATTCTCCTCGGCCACACCTCCCCGCATCCCTCTCGGCCAATTACAGAACAGAGACGGTCCCAAAACTGCACATTCAACTCGTGCAGTTTCTAGAGTAGACTCCATCTCCTCTCATTTTCATTGTTGCTCTCTTCCTTCTATCCTCTACCCCTTAGTCCCCTCTCTCACAGTGCATCAGAATACTCTGGAATACTTTTTTTCCCTTTTTTTTTTCTTTCTTTGTGATCCCATTCTTGCTTTCCTGTATGCCGAGTAATTTTTTTAGTGCACAGGTCCGATCTAAGGTAGTGTGGCATTTGGAAGTTAGGGTAGTATGGCATTGAGTCGGTAGTCTTGATGTTTCTCCATTTTCCTAGAGTTTCACACTTACCGACCCAGCCAGAAGAGATGAGATGACTTATAAAGTAGAAGTAATTAAGAAATATGAACTGTCATCCTTATGTCATCACATTTTCTGGATTGTTCCTCTGCCCTCTCTTTTTCTAATTTTCCCATACCTGTGTGTAACTTCTGTCATTAACTTCAGCCTCCTCCAAGAACACAAAAGCCCCACCCTCAGCTCTGATCTGATTGGTCACCATTAGAATAAGGCGGGTCCTTTCCCTTCATTGGCCACCATTGATGGTCTTACTGATATGATTGGATGAGTGTTTAGAATGTTTTCTGGTCTTCATTTTGTCCCTTCCTCCAAACAGCCTCATCCTGAACAAAACTCACCCCAGGAGCAAAACCCAACTGTAACACCCATGCGTCCCAATCATCCAATCACCTCCCCCCCTCCCCCTCCCCCTATAACAATCACTGCAGAACTCTGGGAAATGTAGTTCTATAGGGGTGTATCCACAAGGGTTACACATCAGCCCTGAGCCAATGGCACGACTGATTTCATTGTTTGGTTTTTTTTTTTCTTTTTTTTTTTCATCCCCCTCTAGTCTAAGGCTCTACGATGGGGATGGGGGGAGGGGGTGTGTAATGGTTGTGAGTGTGAGCGTGTGAGTTGATTGGTGTGCCTGTGAGCAGCGAGTGCACTGTGTATAAGGTTGGTGGTATGCGCTTGACTGAGTGTGTGTCCTGTCTCCCTGGGGGCGTTTTAAAGGAAAGGCGGCAGATGGTTGCGTTTGTGTATCTCCCCCTCTCCTCTCTTGGCTAGAGGAGCAGGGGGAACTGTGATGTACAGATGATGTAATATTGAAATCTGACGTGAGAAATGCAACGATGCTAGGATCCAGGTTTTGTATTTTTATTCTTGTATAAGGTTATTGGATGGCTAATTCTAGCCTCTAGTCATTCTGTGTTATTTAAATTCTAATATATGAAAAATCATATTTGGATTGAAGTCATATTCGGGGGCCATGCTGTGTGTATGTTTTGAGATGTAAAGCCTTTGAATGTGAAGAATTATTGTAAACTATGATATTTTACAGCTTTTTTTTCTTACTATATCATATACATTTTCTATTTGCTCAGTGATTTAATCATATTTCTGATCATTTGAAGCCTGTCTCGTTGCCACGGTGAAGTCTGCTGTTCTGCAGCGCCACCTAGAGCTGAAATAAAGCATGTAGGGGTTTAGGCCGACAGACCATGTGTCTGTGTGTGTTTGTTACACTGTCTTTGATATCAAAGATTGGGAGGTTGATTTGAGGTTTAGGTATATATATGATGGTTATGAAACAACAATGCTAGGTGCTAGCATTTAAGTGAAATGTATATGTTTGTCAGAGTATGTATTTCTTTAACTTCATTATGATGTGCTACAATGCACTGATGGATTTAACAGATGCCCATGAGTTGACACGTCAGCCAGTTTCTCAAACAAGTTACATATATTTATAATTTCCTGTTTAAATTCCTTAACTAAAGGGACATGTTACTGAGTAGATTCATTGGTTTCACAAAAGAGGCAGTCTTACTTACTTAACTACTTGTTAAAAAAAGTAGTAGTTTGGAAGAACGGATAACTTTTATTGTTGACTTGGACAGAAATAGGTGTATTTGGCTATTCAGAACATTTTCCTTTGCTCTAAAGGAAACCAGCCTCAACTGGTCTCTTCTCTACCATTATATTGATTGACCGAAGGAACTGATTTGAAAGTACAATTTAAACCTCTGTATTTCTCTCTCTTTTCAATTCCCCAAAATGTCTCCTTTTCTGAAGGTTAGCCTTCGTTAGCCTGAAATTGTTAGTAACTGTGATGATTGCACAGATGGACTGTGTGTACTGTTCTTTTGGCTGTGTTTCCCTGTCAGTGTTTGCTGCCACATTTAAGCCTACCTTACACTGATAAGATTTGGGAAAGATTCTTGAAAGATTGTAGTCTTTTAACTAATGCCCCTCATTCAAGCTTTACTCAAAAGACTACAATCTTTCAAGAATCTTTCCCAAATCTTGTCAGTGTAAGGTAGGCTTTAGGAAGGAAAACACACAAAAGCCTAGGCTGGGTAAACCCTTCCTGATCTGCCGGTGATCTGGATTTCGCCTGGCAGATCTATCTCTCCTGCTTCCTGTCCATGTTTGCTGGGTCCAATCACAAACTGGCTTATCCATCAGGCGCATCCGGATCGTTGGTCTGAATGGTTGAAGAACTATCTAAATGTACAGAGTTGTTTGAACTATGCCCATTGATCGCGCCTCTAATTGTGCAGTAGAAATAAATGGACTCCCCAGACTAATGTTCAATCTTAAAAGATCGATCATGGTATGGTGATAGCCAGACAAACAGAAGCCCTGCCTAGGTAAAAACATTTCAAGAGAAGATATGTTTTCAACCAGTGTTTTTTTAGTTTACCTGTATATTAGCCTTCAGAAAACAGTCCCCAGGCTTCAGCTGGAGTTGCCCTACCTCGAGCCTATCTTCAAGAATATCTTGGAAGACTCTCTCCTACCTCTCCTCCTGTCCTAAGTTGCATAACTGTGCACTTCTCAACCTGTTCCAATTCACACACAGTTAACGCTCTGCTGAGCTTGAGCATTGTCCCTCACTGAAAGTTGCTTTCGAGCAATTGCTTGATGTAAGTTACCGTACTCAAGGTAAATTAGTAGGTTATTATTTAGTTATCACTATTATACCTTTATGCATCTTCCAATACATTGCTTCACCTCAACAAACCTGAGTACAACTTCACTACTTGAAATGATTCATTATTTTCATGTTGCCACGTAATTTTAAGTTCTAGTCTCATGATGCTAAAGCCATCCTTACACCAGAAGACTTTGACAAGATTTGGGGAAGATTTATTAAAAGACTTTTAAAAAATAAATAAAAGAATTACAACAGAAAAGGCAGCCTGTGTGGGCGGGGTTTCCTCAGACTACAGCCCTCTGGCGGTCAGTTCAGGAATCTCCAAGTAGCCCAACCCCCTGCGGGAAAGATAATGACCGTATGCACGGGAGCTGTCATGAGGAATTTGCTGTGTTTACCCCTAGACCACAGCTACCCCGTATCATACCGGACAGTTGGAAGTTGTTCGAGGACTCCAAAGTGAAGAAGATCCGATGCTTCCTTCAGAGTACGTTCGTATACAGAAATACATTACAGCTAACGACCGAGTGTGAAGTTTTGAGTGGGCTCCATTGTGTCTGTTTTTTCTCATGTAAAATAAATACAAAAGACACTCCCCGTCCTTTCACATCGCTGCTTATCTGCCGAGCGGAACGCTCGCATTGGCCGTTTCCTGCCGGCGCCCCACTCACCGAAGAGAAGGCAAGGAAGCGGAATGGCCGAGAATAGCTGCGATATCAGCGGACAAGACTGCAGAAGGTGTCCGGTTCTATCCTCCCCAGGAGGTAAACCCCCAACGTCTTTCAACGGAACGTCGAAATGGGTCCGTCTGAATGTCGGTGGCACGCATTTCCTAACGACACGACAGACCCTCTGTAGGGATCCGAAGTCATTTCTATACCGACTCTGCCAGGCGGATCCCGATCTGGACTCCGATAAGGTAAGCAAAGTCTTCAGTCTGAAATCGACAAAGTCGGTATGCAATTTACGCTTAAGATCTTTCAAACAAAGTAGCCGAACTGTTAGAACATCTGCAACACTCAACAAAAGTCTATCTGACATTTGAAGGGAAATACCACATAATTCCACGCTTCAGACTCCCATGAATAAGTTAAAGGAAATGTTGAGTTCCTTGTGAACTGTAGCACATCGCCCAGCTACGAGGGGATAGACAAAACTCCGTGTGTAATCTGAATTGACGCCATGAACGTAACCTACTTTTCTCCAACTGCCCGTCGTGCTGCTATTAAACTCGGTGAAAGTTTTTAGAAATCAATTTGATCTGGTGTAGGTGGTTTGGACTGTGCAGTGTCAGTAGCCTATTCCACGATGGCCTGTTTAACTCGAGGGGAAACCGCTTCACATTATTTAGCCCACATTTCGTCCCGTGTTAGAAATGGAGGCTGCACTTGTAATGTGAAAATGTATCAGAGCACATGTGGGATCCAGTTTACAGGGTGTTCAAAGTGTCCTCTTTCTCTTTGTGATAGGCATAGGCTACGACATTGCGTGAGCATGTACAACGCCAATTAGACTGTTAATAGCTGTGCATATCTAAACATATAAAACAAGTCTGTTTCCCTGTGCTTTTTTCTTCAGATACTTTGGGCATATGATTCCATTTTTTGGTCTAAATATGACGTTCGACCTTTGAGTCTTGATAATCCGCTTTCACTCAGTTTGGGGTTGACACAGGGCTCGTGCTGACGCGCCTGCGTAGTGCACGCCGTAGCACACAGACCCTCTGTTGTTGTCTGGGGTGCTGAAGTAACCCAAGCTTTGCGCGCACACACACAAGCTGCCAGGAGTATGGTGGAGCTGGACGGTGGGGTGTACACTTAAGTGGTAGGCTACTCACATTGATATGGCCATGCATTAAAGAATGCATAATTCATGAGATAATTTCTTCATTAACGTGCACATTTTACCAGCAGTGGTGAGTGGAAGTCTTGACAATTTCAGTAGGTGCTTTTCATGGACATACATGTGATGTCAAGAAGCCCACCATAATGTGTGTTGGGACATTCTCTTCTGCTCATTCACAACTGGTCAGACATGCTGTGCGTTCTCTCTTCACTGGCTGAATAGCCTGTGTGGGGATGGGGGTCTTGATGAGGTCATCATGATGCTTCTGCTGAGCCATCTGTCTCTCTTTTACTCTCTAATCTTCATGTTCCCCTGCATCTAAGGGAAACACTCAACTGCATGCACACAGTTTCCTACACCAAAATAGAATTGCATTTGTTGTACATAAAAGGAAATAAACCAGAGTGAAATAAATGGGCGATAAATGAGCAGTAAGGGTTAGCAGTTTGGAGTGTGTGTGTGTGTGTGGTTGGCTGTGTGTGTGTGTGTGTGTGTGTTGGGGAGGTATTCCCCAGCATTTTAGTAGGCATCCTGCATACTTCTGCTCCCCTACTAGGTCTCTCACCTACTCTCATAATTTAATCTCAGACGGTAATCTCAAAATAATCTCCTAATCCAAAATAATCACATGGTTTAACCCAAAGAGAGCGGCGGTGGGATTAGCTGGTAAAGAGCTGCCTCTCTCTGTTTTAGATTTCTATAATCCCCCTTTTATTTGGCTTAACGTACATATAATGTATAGAAATTGCTTTTATTGTTTTAGGGATAATGGGGCGTTCTCTATGAATGTCTGCAATGTATTTATAGGCCTACCTCTGACAACATATGTATCAAAAGGTTTTTAACTTCAATTTTGCCAAGATATATTGGTATAATACACTATTGAAAAAGCAGAAATTTGAACGAACGTGACATTGCTAATTTCTCTCATTACTGGTACAATATTATTAACTTCTACCTCCACTGCTGTTAAAACTACTATGTTATTCGGTGTAGGAATTTGTGTGGCATAGACAGAGGACAGCAATATGTTTATGTTATCTTGTTTTGTTTCATTCATGACTGTCCACTGGAATTAACCCCTCACTTTCCATTGTACTACATCCATCCATGGACAGCCGTGGTGTACTGGTTAGGGCTTCGGGCTTGTAACCGGTTTGATCCCCTACCAGTCCACCACGGCTGAAGTGCCCTTGAGCAAGGCACCTAACCCCTCACTGCTCCCCGAGCGCCACTGGTTGGGCAGGCAGCTCACTGCACTGGGTTAGTGTGTGATTCACCTCACTGTGTGTGTTCACTAATTCGGTTAAAAATTGGGTTAAATGCAGAGAAACTAATTTCCCTCACAGTATCAAAAAAGTATATATTCTATTCTATTCTATTCATCCAATTTGTGCAAACATGAGGTGGGGATAATAGAGTAACGGACAAATCGATACTATCTCAAAATTTTTCCCCTGATTACGATCGTGATACATGAATTTTGCAATGCTCTCTACATTGCAAAAGATTAATCTGAGATACATCACAATGTCTGTAAATTAAGAAGAAGAAGAGGGCAGAAAGATGGAATTATGTATTCACTGAATCCCGTTATGGATTTGAAACAGTTTAAAGTGTACAGAAATTTAGCTCAGACTCGGAGCCTCTTCTAAGAAAGTTTTTTTTTAAAAATGGACAAAAATATGCCTCTTTCGAGAAATATTTTTATAAAAACTAATATTCCACTGTTTGACTTAGACACATTTCAGTTCATGTTTATTTTTACGAATGAAGTAGTAACTGTGTTGCTTTGAATAAAAGTGTCTGCTAAATTAATACATGTCAATGTAACATGGCAGATACTATTTTACATTTTACAATTTTGTTGAAAAGTTTTGGTGGGAAAAGCATGAATATTTGGTAGCAGTGCATGAATAATGTATGGCAATTTAGTCATGCGATGTATTGGCGTATTGATATTTTGACTCATCTCTAGCGCTAACCTGCTCCTCAGTGGTTTGGTTTGTTATTAGTAATGACGTGTCATGAAGTAGAAGCCTAAACCTACAGACTACCAGACACACAATAGATTTGGCGATGATGAGTAAAATAACCGGGTCAATAAACATAAAAAATATATACTATGTTAGTAAGGAATGGGAAACAGGGGGTGTTTCCTTCCACACATCTGAATAACAAGTCTGTCCACAGCAACTTTTCCAGAGACTTTCCAGGTAGCAGTTTACAAGCAGAGAAGGCAAAGGAGTTGAAAGGAGCTTATTCAACTGGCATATGAATGTGGCTCAAAGCTCATTATGTTTCATATCAGTAGTACTGATATGAAACATAATGAGCTTTGAGCCACATTCATTCAGTCAAAGTAGCTCTCAGAGAATAAACGGTTGGAGAACCCTGACGTAAGCTGTGATATGATTCTAGTGTGAGCTCAAAGCACCAATGATATGTAACTATTTGCCCGATAACTGATGCTGAGACCAAATGTTTTTTATTGTGTACCCTTTAGTAGAGTGAAGATAAAAAATATTCATAGAAAAAATACTGTTTTCAAGTCTTAATCTTCAGGAATGATGTGAACAAGTTGAGGAGCTACATCTAGAATGCTGTTTAATACCATCATACCCTTTCCCCTAATAGGCTACAGCAGGCACTTAAACTTAAGCTTTCCGCTTGCAGAGCATATACAGCAACAATTACCTTCCACGAAAATCAATCAATCACGACATGACAGTGGCACGTACATTAAAAAACCCTACCCTTTCAATTTTACCGCAAACAG
Source organism: Sardina pilchardus (assembly GCF_963854185.1). Classification (NCBI taxonomy): domain Eukaryota; kingdom Metazoa; phylum Chordata; class Actinopteri; order Clupeiformes; family Clupeidae; genus Sardina; species Sardina pilchardus. The sequence continues at coordinate 9,129,231 of NC_085015.1, read as the reverse complement.
AATACCTCAACTGCCGACCCGGTGTTAGCCCAGCTTGTGTACTTTCTTGTTTTTGAAATGGCAAATGTGACTGCTGTTACTACTATGTCTTTCCTAAGCATACACGCGCAAGAAAGAGAATTGAAAGATTTGGAAAGCAATATGCTTATTCTGTGCCAGGGTCAGAAGATTCCAGACAAGTGTGTTATTTGACCAGAGCTGAGAAATACTTGGGAATTTTGAAATATCCCCTACCACCATGTCTTTTAAATGCATGTGGTCTTATTGGACCTTTGGTAAACATAAGAAGCATGGCAGGGCAGTAGGGATGTTTCCTCCTGTGGACCACATTGCACAGGCCTACATTGTGTTTCCACTGACTTTTTTTCTTTAGCAGTAATATTTATTTGAAGGTCAATTTTACTGATGTAACCTTTAAAAAGATTACATACAAGGAATACTGAGGCTGAAAGTGTGTTTGAGCCCAGTGTGTGTGTGTGTGTGTGTGTGTGTGTTTAAGCATGTGCTCAAATGTGCCTCCATAATTCATGAGAAGAGCCTGACTGCACATTAAGAAGGGAGTTACTGTTGGGCTATGCACGCACACACAAACTCTCTCTCTCACACACACACACACACACACACACATACGCACACAGACACACACAGACACACACAGAGACACTTGCACACACAGACCTGCTCTGTGCATCAATATTTAAACCCATTTAAGCTAGAGAATGCCTCCTGCCACTTCCCCTTGCAGCTCTAGCTATAGACCACAGAATTATAGAGTGTGTGCGTACGTATGTGTGTGTGTGTGTGTGTGTGTGTGTGTGTGTGTGTGTGTGTGTGTGTGTGTGTGTGTGTGTGTGTGTGTGTGTGTGTGTGTGTGTGTGTGTGTGTGTGTGTGTGTGTGTGTGTGTGTGTGTGTGTGTGTGTGTGTGTGTGTGTGTGTGTGTGTGTGTGTGTGTGTGTGTGTGTGTGTCAGAGGGGGCACTGAGGGGTGCCTGTTAGTGTGCATGTGCCATGTGCACCAGCATGTGTGAGTGTGTGTATATTTTTAGAGTGATCTCTTGGGGTTCTCATGTGAATCCAGCTCACTTCTGCTTTTTCTTTCTGTGCTACTGCTTAAAGTTTAATAGCTTTAATGCCCCCCCTCCCTTCTCTCTCTCTCTCTCTCTCTCTCTCTCTCTCTCTCTCTCTCTCTCTCTCTCTCTCTCTCTCTCTCTCTCTCTCTCTCTCTCTAGGATGACTCTGGGGCATATCTGATTGACAGAGATCCTGTGTATTTTGGGCCCGTGCTCAACTACCTGAGACATGGAAAGTTGGTGCTGAACAGAGACCTTACAGAGGAGGGTAGGAATGCCTGCTCCTACACACTATACACACACGCACACACACATTTAAACATACACGCATACATACAAATAAACACACTCTTTACACAAATATTCACATGTACTCTAAAAAATGCTAGATGCATTTGATTCTTTTTATTATTATTATTATTGAATATATTTGATTAAAAATGATTCATAATGTGCTTGTGTGTTCTGAAGGGGTCCTGGAAGAAGCAGAATTTTATAACATCACGTCATTAATAAAACTCATCAAAGACAAGATCAGAGAACGAGACACCAAAACCACACAGGTGAGATAATAACACACCCCGATATCAAATTGGGGATTTTAAATGCAACTGGGTCACCTCCTCCGGTGTTTTTTCTTTTTCCGTTTCCTTGACTTGAATCCAGAGTCATTTTGCAGTGGTAGTTTGCTAGGCTTAGTTGAATGTTAGTCTGCTCTGCTCCATGTTGAGAAAGATGGTCTCTTATTGATCTGTCTGAAAGCACTATCGGCACTCTTATCGGCACTGAGAGAGAGAGACCGGGAGAGAGAGAGAGACAGGGAGAGAGAGAGAGAGAGACAGGGAGAGAAAGAGAGAGAGAGAGACTCTTTAGCTGAATAGGCACGTGTGGGCCCGGCCTCCTCTTGCTGAGTGCACCACTCACTCGCATCACGCACCAGGTTGGCTCTAATGGGATCAGTCCCAGTTCTGATAGATGTCAAATTAACTCGACCAAAATATGAGCAAGAAAGGGATCGGAGTCGCAACATTCAGACCCAGGTCAGTTTGAAATTAGGCCTGCAACAATTAATAAATTTTTTCAATTAGTCGTAGACTGTTAGATTAATTGGCAACTATTTTGGTAATCGGTTCATTGGGAAATACCTTACGATTCTCTGATTGGAGCTTCTTGAACTTGAATGTTTTAGCCTTACTTACTGCTCTATACACCGTTAATTGCAATCATATTTGAAATAGATATGTGGCTTTGCATTTTAAAGCACATCTGTGTATAGGTATGCAGACATTGTGGTGTACCATGATATGGAAGTCCATTAGTGTACAATTGCTTAATACTGGTATTGAAAAAAATGCAAACTGAATGGGTACAAAGTGCCTGGCAAAAGGGGAAACCTCAAACATTGTGGTAATGGCTGACTTGCAGACACACACTATAGACAAATACCAGCAATTTTGAAACTATGTGTTCTAACACAATCATCATGGCGAAAATCTCATACACCTGCAACCCTGTGTGTGTTTGTGTGTGTGTTAGTCAAAGTGCACAATTTGGGTGGAAGGACTGCGTCTACTTTGACATTTGAATTTTGTTGTTTTGCATTCATGTCATCATTTTTTCCCCCTCTCTCTCCCCCTTCCCTCCACTGCGGCGGTTGTAGGTTCCGGTGAAGCATGTCTATAGGGTGCTGCAATGTCAGGAGGAGGAGCTGACACAGATGGTCTCCACAATGTCCGACGGCTGGAAGTTTGAACAGGTAACTTTTTGGCAAAAGTCTGCTTTTGCCGCCACTGCCCCTTCCATCTCTCTCAGGGAATCACGTGCTCTTGATGACGTGGGCCTTGCTTTTTTTTTGTGCTCTGATTGGTTGTTGCAGCTTGTCAGTATAGGTTATGGGCGGGCCCAGAAGTCAGAGTTTCTGCTGATTGTGTCTCGAGAGGTGAAAGGGGAGGAGTCTGTTCGACCCGCCCAAAGTGGAGAGGTGTGTCCCACAATCCTCTCTGGCCTCCCGCCAATCACTGCATGCCCCCGCCCCCTCCAAATGGCGGACATTAATTGTTATTTTTCTTTCTTTTTTTTTTCGCCAAGATTTCTGTTTTTAGGTTATGTTGGCTGAAGTAAACATGTGTTAGTGTTGTGTAGAACTCATCTTGTAGGTGTGTGTGTGTGTGTGCGTGCGTGTGTGTGTGTGAGCGAGAGAGAGAGTGTGTTTCTGGTTCACTGCTATCAACCAGCTGGAGCCACCACCTGGCAACAGGTTCACTGTTGCTAAGGCCAGGCATGCCTGAGCATGTCACTGCACCACAGAAGAAACTGTGTAATGTGTATGTCTGTGTGAATGACTCGTGTGGTTGTGCTGGAAATAACTTAAGGAGTTTACAACTGTCACTGACAGTTCTTTTGTCGCATTGCATGTCTTTTTATTTATTTTTTTTAATCACATTGGTCACTCTTTGTCTTTCTTTTCTAATCTCTTTGCAACAAGAAGAAAGGAGCACCATGCAACAGATTGAGGTGTATCAATTATATTTTTGTTTATTTTAAAATCTGCTTCTCTTTCTCTCCATGTGTGTGTCCTCTTCTTGTATTGTGTGTGTGCGCGTGTGTTTGTGTGTGTTTGCGTGTGTGTGTGGCACAGCTGGTCAGCATTGGTTCCTCCTACAACTATGGCACAGAGGACCAGGCTGAGTTCCTATGTGTCGTCTCAAAGGAGCTACACAATCAACCATATGGTCCCAACAGCCAACCCAGTGAGAAAGCTAAGGTGAGTGGTGTGTGAGCATGCTGTGTATCTATCCTGTGGACATAACAACTGTAATGTGTGTGTGTGTGTGTGTGTGTGTGTGTTATATTCTGACATCGGACCGATACCGATGTGTTTAAAAATGACCATATCGGCCAATAATATATCGGCGGCCGATATATCGTGCATCACTAGTGTGTGTGTGTGTGTGTGTGTGTGTGTGTGTGTGTGTTTGTTTAATTGTTTACATATTCATAACTACAGGGTGATTCATAAGCCTATATCTTCTTGACCCGTTACTTTTTCTTTTTCTCTTCCTTGCACAGATTCTACAGGAGCGTGGCTCCAGAATATGAGCACAGAAACTTGTCACAACTGAAACATGCAAAAAACACATATCAGCTTCCCCGTAAACATATCAGCGCACAACGTTAAAAAGAAAAGACAAAAAAAAAAAAAAACACACACACACACCACGAACACGAGCCAGAACATGCCAAGGACACGCCCAAGAAACCCAGGGACACACAAAACATATCAACAAGCCGACAGCATGTCACCACCACCACCGCCACCACCACACTGAGGACAAAGTGGGAGGACTCCACGCTGCTGTCCAGTGTCTCTTCTGCTCACATGACTGTAAACATTTACCTGTAAATACCAGGGAAACGGTGTAAGGGTTGGGTGAAGAGATTTCCTCTCTGTGCCTGTTAAACTGGATTTGCTTCTTTTTTTTTTTTGAGTGAGGTGGGGGGGAGATTGGGGAGGGGGGGTCTTGCTGTGTAGATCAGGGCCTGTGTTCATCAAGCATCTCAGCATGGAAAGTACTGATCTGGATTATCTGAACCTTAACCTCATCCAATATCCCCTTATCTTAGCTGTGCTAATTGTCAGTGCTTTTGGTCCTTTGAGATGCTTTATGAATACCATTCCAGGGATCACGAGCTGGGAATACACAGGTTTTCCCAGCTTTTCTTAGAATCATTCCGTTCTCTCTTATGGATAGCATACAACTGTTACTGAGGAATATCATAATGGTGAGCACAAGAGCTGGCTGGCTATGTGTGCTCTGCCTGCTGCAGTGGAAAAACGTTTGGTCATTTAGCACACTGACTAAAGTTGCTCACGTGAGTTTAGCTCACATGAGGAGGAGGAAAAGTTAGTCAGACAACCGAAGAGATTTGTAATGCTTACTGCCTCATCAATGAGACAAGTTCCTAGCACCAAAGCTCGGATTACTGTTCAGCAACCGAGGCTTCAGTGGTCTGTATTGTGAGTAAATTTGCTGCAGTGCTTCTGTCGATCAAGCTATTGGGGCAATGGCAGACTGATTTACGGAATGTCGATTGTTTGTAATTATTACATTTGAGACAATCTTTGGTCTTCTTGCGCCCCTCAATCTTAGCATTGTGGCTATTTCAAGTGCCCCCAGCAGACTGCCGTGCCCTATAAATAGTATTTTGTACATACATTTAACATATTTTAAGGTCACTTTGCTGCACAGATTACCAACAAATGATATCACATGAACTTCAATTTACAATTAATCTACGTATTTACTTGTTACTTATTTAATAAGAAACACATAACCATTCATGTGGTCTGCCTTTAAGCGTAATATATTGTAGTTTATTTACTCTTGTCAAGGTTAACTTTATACTTTATTATGTTTTGTTTACAGATGTAAATACTGATAACAAAAGGGACCATGATCAGCCAATAATTATCTCCTAGTGACTTGTATTGTAAGGAGGAAAAAAAGGAAAAATTAAGTCGTTGCATGGGTGACAGACAAAATGCCTGAAAAAAAAGTGGTTGATGGAAATAGACGGATGAGTGTTAAGTTGTGTATAATCATGGATGGCATTCCAAGACTAGAGGGCTGTACTATGAAGCAAGGTAACTGGCAAACTGGGGTAACCTTGGGAGTAACCGCCGGTCTCTATAACAACACAGCGCTGAGCAGCTATTGTTTCTAAAGTAGTGTGTTGTTTGGAGATAAGTGGTTATTCCTGAAGTTACTTGGGTAAGCAATTAACCTTGCTTCGTATATACCCCTCAAGACTAGACAGAATCATGTGCTTTCAGATGTTGTAATGGTAAAGGGGTGTTTTATGTCAGACTATGAGAGAGAGAGAAGAGAGTAAGCGGTGTTAATTCTGCATTTCTTATTGGTTTCTGGCAAAAAAATATATATATATATTTTAGTGTTTCATTTTTTTCCACTTCCATATAGACAGTCTCTTGTTAGTCTCTCACTGACAGGACGCGGTAAATGCACTACACCCACTTTGCACGTCACAGAAATATCCACTTACAACTTTGAAGACAACATAGCCCATTTCCTTAGACAGCGTACCTTGCTGGGATGACTGTTTGTACATAACTTTTCTATGTATTGAACCTTACCAAACTATCCTCCAATGATTTAAGCTGAATGTCTGTTTTATATATTCAGGCAAACTTGTAGCTGAACACAAACTGGACTGTTATATGCTATAAAGAATTTTCCACATTGGTTAAATGTTTGTCTTCTTTTCATTCCAACAGTCTTAGTAACAATCATGGTGTAACGATAGGAGTATTTCACTGATAGTGCTGATATAAAAAAAAATGTGTCTGGATGACATGCAGTACCACCAAACCTTTGTTCAGTTATCCTCATACCATATTAAATTAATACATTAACATAAGTATATTTAAGTAATGCCATAGGTTAATTATCAGAGAATGACACAAAACAAAGTTTCAAATAAATTTCAGATATGACAGCAATTCTATATGATACTCTTAGAGTAAACAAAAGATTATGATCAAACTGGTCAAATTTTAACAGTAGCTTCATTTCCAGACATTCCTTATGAAACATTATCTGTGTGACAGTCCTGCTCTTTATTCTCCTTGGACAGTGTAAGTTTTTGTTGTCACAGGAGATGAATTTCCACATGAGCAGACAATAAAAATGCTATTCTATACCAAAATTACTAACTAGGCCTATAGGCTTAACGCATCACGCCAGTATGGCACCAATGGCAATAACCTAAAATATCTGCAAATAAGAGTAAGAGTATCTGCAAATTTGGTACCTAAAACCTAGATTATTTGGAGATCATTGACTAGTGGTACGGACAGTAAAGGATATGACTTGAACAATATAGCTATTTAGGTCCAATGTAAAAATACACTTTATAGGCAATGTGATGTGATTCTACGAATGTGTGGAATTATTAGTAGTGTGTGCATTAATTTGTAGATCATAGTCTACTCTGACTCCCCCCATTTGTAATCGAATCATTAAACCCAGCACTAACTTAGACCTACGACCATTTGAATATTAGTATGATGCTTGCACATGAAGTTTGTGGTTCTCTGTAGGAAACTATCACCATAAAGTGGAACCTCGTCCAAAACGTGCGTGATCCGCACTGCGCGTGATGCGGAACCGTTGGGCAAAGGAGAACGACCAAACGTGACTTTACAACCAACCCCTCAAGATACGTAGATAGTCGATACTGACATCTTGTGGCGCTTCAGAGTACACACACATACGCAAAGGTACTGCTAGTGAGCTTGAGTAGTTCTGTATGCAGGATAACGGTAAACATCAAACATGGCATGACTTTTTCCAAAAGATTAGCAGACATCTGACATTTTGTTATATATATTGTTTTCCAATTATATGCGCATGGCTTTACGTTCGATCAAATTAGAGACACAAATTAGAGGCTTCATAAACGTTGGTTACACCAGGCTGTCCAGACTGAAAATGTGCAAGCAACAAATCGACATACAGTGAATCGCTCAGCATGTAGCCTAGCCAAGCTGGCTAGCTACAAGCTATTTAGGCATATAGCTTGTCTTTTCACACGAAAATGGTCGTCGTTTATCTAACTGAGTCGGGTATCCTTCAGAGTTACGTTAGCTACCATGTTGTAAAGATACAGAATTTAAATTAACCAGCCAGCATCGATACTTCAATGAAATCAAAGCAAGCTACTTCAGCTACGTTGCTTGTGGCCCTTTAAATGGTTGGTTGCTCCGGGCTATGCCTGATTGGAAATGCACACACCATGCATTTCGTAAGACGTCTGTGTTCCCTTATTTAACACTATAACTAAAACGTGGAGCATGAAATGCGAGGAAGGATTAGGAATGAAGCCATTTGAAAAGCTCGGGAAGGTTCTTTTTTAGCCCTTTTTCAGGCAATCGAACTGTGGTGCTATATGGTCCTACATAGATAGACTGGTTCAGAACGGGTGTTCTCTTCGGGAGGGAAACTTCATAGGATTTTGTCCCGAGACAAACACGGGTTCCGTCACAAACGCCATAGCAGCCACGGAACAGTCTGGCATCGAAACGGTAACAGTATTTCAATACGTTAGCATTATATGTAAACCTTCATATACCCGTAAGAGTCAAGTTGACTTGGTGGGTTTGGTTTTTTGTTGTTTAGTCCGGTTGCTGTGTGAACGCGCGTTCGTAACAAGGGAAGTGTGGTCTTTGTGCGGCACCGTCATGGATGCCTTTCCTACGAGACGGGTGCACTTAAAGTCACAGTTAGGGGAAAACAACAACACTAGTGACCGGAACGATATACACGTGAAAAGCAGAATGTCCTTACTACCGTTCACATTTAAATGGCCAGACCAAACACACAACTCCAGGTTATCTAGCCATCTTGCATAGTTTGGGCTGTAGCCGCGGAATAATTGCTAGCTAGCTACATTAGCAAGCTAGTGTTACCCAGAAAGCTGAAATTTGCTAGCATTTAGCAGTACCATTTCGTGAGTCTTGTTGCTACCCAAGAACCCTTATTGCCAGTGATTTGTTATTGCTAGTTTTATGTTCTGGTTATCTGTGTACAACATGTTCCATTATGTATCGTAATGTGTCTTTTTTGTAGTTACAAAAAGATGTTAGCCGAACATTCGCTACCTATCTCGTTTTACGTTCCCGTTAGCGGAGTTACCGGTGCACTTGATGTTTATAATGCTAGCTAGCTACTGTCAGCTAACGATGGCCAAAAGTTTCGTTCTGTCCTACTTCGCCATACAGGCGTACTACTCTGCAGTGGCTCTGTCAACTTTACATGATATACCTGATGTTGATCATGCAGTAGGTTGCTTCTTGTTGCCAAAGTATATTACTTACGTTTATTTTCTCTCTCAGCTACCATGTCTGGCATTGCTCTGAGTCGACTTGCACAGGAACGTAAAGCATGGCGGAAAGACCATCCTTTCGTGAGTACAAACTTGTTTCTATTACATTACAAAACGTGATGCTAAGTCGCATCTACAATGCAATTGATAAGCACGTCTCCCCCTTTGCCACAACATTTGACAGACAGACCCGTGCAGATATTTCGTGCTGAAAACATCTTTGCATATCTCTAACGGACATGCACCCCAGGTTTAAAATTAGGATATAAATTAACAAGCAAATAACATGTATGTAATGTTAGCCCAACGCTGAAGTGATGCCTGTGACGTTTGGTTTACTTGGTAGGTTCTGCCATCATATACTCTACTCTCCATGATGTAGTAGCCAGTTATTTGTTTGCATCTAATTCATGCACACATTGCATCAGTGAGTCTATAATAATAAGTCCTGGTATTTTCAGGGTTTTGTTGCTGTGCCAACGAAAAATCCAGATGGGACGATGAACTTGATGAATTGGGAATGTGCCATTCCGGGGAAGAAGGGGGTGAGTGTTTAAGAGAGAATGCACACAAGTCTGTGTGCTTTTATGTGTTCTAAATACTTTCTTGGCAGTGCTATTGTGTGATGTACTGAGATGGGGCATCTTCTCCTTACAGACCCCATGGGAGGGAGGTCTTTTCAAGTTGCGGATGCTGTTCAAGGATGACTATCCCTCATCACCACCAAAGTGTAAGGACCTAGATGCACCAAAATACAGGGCATTAAGTCATGCTTATGTCACTTGTGTGCCCTGAGAACTTGGACAAATAATTTTGATAACGATTTTTGTAACAAATAACTTTTTTAATACTGCAGGTAAGTTTGAGCCGCCTCTGTTTCATCCGAATGTATATCCCTCTGGAACGGTATGTCTCTCCATCCTGGAAGAGGATAAAGACTGGAGACCGGCGATCACCATCAAACAGGTAGATGAAAAAGAATCATGCACATTGGCTGGAGCAGTGCTATTATCATGCACGCCTTTCAAATATAATGCTGACTTGTTGCTTTCAATTTGACAGATTCTGTTGGGAATTCAGGAGCTTTTAAACGAGCCCAACATCCAAGACCCAGCTCAGGCTGAGGCCTACACCATATACTGGTGAGAAAGTATTTACAGTATTACTCATGTGGTTAAATACTCTTTTCAGACCATGGTTTATTTTTTTGCATTACTTTTGCTAACACTTTACTTGGATAGTCTATCCACAGAAACGTTCATATTCAAGTATGTAAAATTGATCTTGAACAAATACTGAACATCGTCTTTACCAAATCCATCTGATGTAAAATAATGTAAAACTTCTTTGCAAGATGCAAGACCTTATTTTTTGGTTGAGGTCTTCTACAGTTTCTTTTTTTATTATTATTATGATAACCAGATGTCCAGCTGAATATTTGGTACATGAGGTTATATGAACAAAGCATACATATCCAGTGTGAAAGTAATTAACCGAAGGAAGGATATAGGCCTAACTTCTCTAAAGCCTGTGGTGACCATTTAGGAGAGTGAGTTAGTTACTAGATGTATTAGATTTTTATAGTCTTGCATGCTATTATGAGTCGTCTTGTCTCATTAAAATGCTAGGGATCCTGCTCCTCAGCTGGGTGTATGCATGGGCTTGCTCTTTCTCAAACTTTGCTTATGGTTGCCATTACGTGCTTACTCAACACAGCCGAGACTTTTGATTACCTGCATAAAATCTTGTCTGCGTTGCATGTTAGGCTGGCTCAGAGCCATCTACTTTGACAGGAAGGTGTCCAAAATGCAGAATGGCTGGCAACAGATGTTAATTTAACAGTCAATTCTGAAATGCATCATAAACTTACCCAGTGATGGGATCAGACCTTTGACTAAGGCCGAACAGTTTGTATTTCAACTTTATTTCGACCTGTTTGACTTGCGGAACACTTACAGACCTACACCATGAGTTACGGAAAGAGCACAGAAAGTAGGCGAGCAAGCCCACATGCTCTTCACGATTTTACAGTAGAACAGGCCTATGTCCTTGCAAACTTTGCTATAAAACGTGCATCAAAGTCTTTGAGTGTGGAGAATGGTATTGAGCCGAAACCTGTTGATACACACTTGCCAAAGTTGCCTGACTTGAGAAGACAATCCTGTTATTGGCCAATTACAAATTGGGCTAAAATATGTGAGCCTTTCATAGTCCAATCCCAGCTTTACTAAGTAGATGACTGCTGGCCATCCAGAAATACAAGAAAGAGGAACAGATTGATGACTAGTATCGTCTTTTGGGCAGTCTATAGTGGGATTAATGTTTATGTGTCAGGTCAAGTCGTGTGGGCACCTCATGGATAGCAGAGCAAGAAACAAATTGGTTTCCATCAACTTCGGTCACATTGTACATGCAAATCAGTAGTTAATCCTCTAGTGACAGTATTTTTTCTGCCTATGTGAGTTTTGTATTCAGATGGTCAAATTCACATTATAGTACTCTATGCAATATTTGTTCACCTTAATATAGTCTTTACAAAGCCTGATTTGGTGTTTAACAAATTTATAACAGGCGAATCGTTCACCTACCATAGCTGTGCAGCATAGATGTAGCGAGTCCCTTCCAAGAAAACCAGCCATGCAATTTCATGAATGATGGCCCGACCAATCTGGCAAGAATCGTGAAACATTACTGTGTCAGTAGATAGAAGACAGCTCTTTGGAGATTGTTTTTGCCGTTTAATCCTTCACCTCCACAACAAAAGCATTTTCATTGTACGGGGGGGGATCAGTCAAGAGAATCTAGACAACAGCAGACTAAAATATAAATATATCGTTTCTCTTGAGGGAGCGCTACAGTTGGCAAAAATGCCTAAACTTGCATAGTGTACATTTAAAAGTTTAGCGGAATCCAAGCTTGTCACTCACACGTGATCTGAAGGAGCTAGTTAGTTATGACTCAAAATGATTTCAATATATTATAATGTTTTACTGTAAGTATACTAAAATGATACCATGGTAAAAAAAAAAAAAAAAACCTTAATGGACGATATGACAGAATGAGGGAACTTTTGCATTGTTCAAAAAAGAATTTTACTTTTAATGAAAAGCAGATTAAAATTTAAATGAAATCAATCGCAATGGGTGTGTACAACATCAGTTCATATTCCACAGATGCCATTGCATTCATGAATGCCCTACATCAGTCTAATTGTTGTTTTCTTTTGTGTGTCTCCAGCCAGAACAGAGTGGAGTATGAGAAGAGAGTCCGAGCACAGGCCAAAAAGTTCTCTCCGTCGTAGGTGTGATGCCGGGGGACGCGTTAATACAGACGGAGGGAGTGTGCGATGGCACGTCCCTCTCTCTCTTTCTCGCTCTCTCTTGCCGCCCCCGACTCGACTCCCCCACCCCCCCTTTTCCCCCCCGCCCCTTTCTTTCTGAGCACATGTGTTCTATACACACCTGGACTTCAGACTTAAAAATTTGAACACGCTCTGTGCCATCCAACTGCATCTTAAAACCCCCACCCCCCCCAACCTACAAAACGCCCCAATCCAGCCCTGCCCAGGCCTCCCCTCCCTCCATTCAACCTGTCTTGCTATCTAGCTTTCGTTCATTCTTTTATTCCTCGCCTCCCTCATCTTTGTCAGCAGTGTCATGTCAGAACTGAAACTCCCAGAAAACCCAGCGGCGACATGGCTTCACCTCCCCCGGTGCTTTTCGCCTTGGCCAAACCTAGCCAGACACTTCTGTATGTTGCAGTTGACCTCATGTGACTATGTTTTGAGTTTGACTCTTAAACGTGTGAATGTGTGAGTGAAAGTGTTAAAAGTAAGTGTGTGCATGAATTTTTTTCCCCCCTTTTTAGTTTTTTTTTTCTTTGTGTACGCACATTTTTTTTTTTTTTTTTTTTGTATGTTAGGGTTTTTTTCTCCTTTCTTTTATTATTGCTTTCCTTGGTGGGAAAGGGCACCATTGCCTTTATCCCTCCTCCCCCTTCTCCTTAAAAAAAAAAAAAAGGAAAAAAAAAGAATCAGAAGTACATACGTATTTGCCCCTCACAGGACCTGCCGAAGACAGATGCGTACACTCCTGTCTTTTCAGCCTGTGTTCTTGTCCCCTTGTTTTTGTGTTTGTTTGTCGTTGACTTTGTTTTAAATGATGGGAACATTAGGCCATGCACTCTATCTGTTCAAGTGCTTAGTCAAAATAAAGCTCTTTCTACAAAAGTTTACCCGAGTCTGAGTGCAGTTCTTTCAATAGGTGGCTACGTCAATGTTTTAAGGTCTGTGCGCATGGAATCCAATTTTTCGCATGCCAAATTTCGCATCTAACGAGACTGCTCTGGAAGTTTTTTTTCATCGCAACAAACTTTGTCCTCGGTGTGTACAGGCTAATTAGAATACATGTGTTTAATAGCCTGCGTCATTTTGTGTGAATATTTCAGACCTGTTGTGAACGGCCATTAGCATGGAGCACTTGTGTCATTAGCCAATGAGATTATTCATGTAATGTGTGGCCTCTCCAGTAGAAGAAATTGGATGGTAGAAGCGAAATAATGTTTAGCTTTTTGTTTCCTATCCTTGCTCTGCAATAGTACTTGCCTCCTATATAGTGCATTCTTGCATCCCGACTTCTAACAACTTGTAATAACTGAGTCAGGTGTGCTGAATTACAATTGGTGTGAATGTCAGTGTACAGCCCAAGACCCACAACAATGATGCGCAGGCAGTCCTTAAATTTGTTTTCTTTGCCGAGGGATAAGAATGTGTTTGACGTCAAACGTCTGAGTGTGTAGGTGAAGGTAGAGGCTACTTTATATTGCTACTGAATGAGGGTCAGTCTGACCGCATACAGCTACTGTAGCTGGATGTGTACATTATGCTGTTAAGGTAGCGACAATGCCGTGGTCCCACTGCAGTGCAATCTGTCCATCTCTGTTGCCATGGAGTTAGTCAGCTCACAGCCAGCATTGCCTGTGAAGCTCTCCGGCTGATCCTTGTTGCCATTGGTAACCACCAGTTGTGCGTTTGGGTTGATCTTGGTTATGGATGTGTTTCGTGACATCATGGTGTCTATCTGAGAAGACGCATGTAATGGAATCCCAACTATGCACGGATGTTCCTGTTTACAAAGACACATAAACAAAATGATCATTCATACAGAATATGGGTTCAGAAGATATGGCAACAATGAGGTAATGCAAGGTTGAAATCTCACAGGGGAGTCTCTGCACCCAGTGATGTAGATGACAGGTTGTGGGATCACACAGCATCTTCTCTCCGCCTGACAACACAATAAAATGTGTGTGTTGTATAAAAGCTGTCTTCAATTCATATTATGATGCACAGTAAACTGCATACATTCTCAAACAAATTCATGCCATGTGTGTATACTGTAAACAGTCTTCAACTGTAATAAATATATCAATGGTAATTAAAAATACAAATAATACATTTGATGGTGTTTCAGTTCAAGCTAATGAGGGCTGGAGGGCTGACCTGACCAGTTGGACGCTGATTGAGAACAGCGCAAGAAACAGGAAAATGCAGATCACTGGACTAGTCAGCAAAACTATGTACACTGTAGTACACTGAGTTTACCTAAAATAGATATGCAATGGAAATTAAGTGTCACTTTTTTTATACATCTTAATTTGAACCTACGATTGGGTGCTTGCCAGTGGAGAACAGGTGCCTATTGGCTCCACACTCCTTAAAAGCAAATCTGATTGGGCTGCGATCACACTGTTGCCAAGTACTCTGAGCCAGAGGAGAAGATCGACATGGCCACTGAAAGGTCTCTGTTTGGTGTGAAGATTTCTGTCAGTCACACAGAAACAGATATCCATAAATAATGCATTACCCTCACATCAAAATATAAGAGTGAGACAATTGTATCCTTACTGGCATTAGATCCCGTGCAACATCAGATCCAATCTATATCGTATCTCACATCAATCCTGTATCTGTGTTTGTGTTTGTGGCAGACTGGTGATCTGTTTAAACATGGTCTTGACTTGCATGGCTCAGTTGGTTACCGTGGCCCTGTTTTGACACCAGGCGGAGCTGATACTGGAGGAGAGGAACGAGAGGAACATGTGCACTGTACACACAAGACAATACTCCATTTCTCATACCCACACTGCCAGCTTAACAACGGCATCCTCCCTCACCGACTGCATGCTGAGGTTCTTGGGAGGGATGGGGTTTAACTGGAGGAGGAAAGAAAAGCCGCAAGTCAGACTGTGCCATTTAATCTTACTCTTGCGCGTATCAATTGGTGTGAATTATGTGTCAAGATAAGTGTGCACACACTGAGCGTAATGCCTGGATGTTAGTGTTTAGTGGGTGAGCACTGGTGAGTAGAGTGCATGTGTGGGTTATTTCTGTCTGTTTGCTACCTCTCTGTGCTTCCTTGGTCAGTGCTTTGGCTGCAGCACCACAGAGCTGTTGTTGCCATGGAGACTGGTGAAGAGTGAGATCTGGCATCGGTCTCCTTCGGTAAATGAGAAACCACCAGGCACATACGTATACACTACAGTGTGCTCAGACTATACTCCCCTTGCCTGCTCACACATAAAATTATCATTTAACGCATACAAATAATCAAAATTATGATATTTTTTAAAATAGAAGACATATGGTCAGCTAAGTCAGCCAAAAAATTATCAGAAAATGATGTCCTGTCCTTGCAGTGTAGATGGAGGATATTTGACTTAAATGTATGTATGCAAGTGTGTGTGTGTGTGTGTGTGTGTGTGTGTGTGTGTGTGCTTGCGTGGGTGCCCATGTACAATTGTCTTAGGCTATACATCGTCCTCACCACACATAATTAACATAAATATAAATTTGAAATTCAAGAAAGCTCAAAGCTCAAAGCAGTCAATGGACTGACAAGTCAACTCAGTGGAAAGTGTATCATCAAGAAGGTCCTTTGTGCTGCTTAAAAAATGGCACAAAAGCCTATCAAATTAGACAACAGAATAGCACAGAACATACTGTGCACTGAAAAGATTGCAGACAAAACACAGCAACATGCCACCCTATCATCTGACTATGATTCCAAGTGATTTAGTAGCAAACCTAGATATGATAACACAAAGGAAGCTGTAAACCAAGAGCCCCAGGGGCTTCAAACTAAACAAAGCCAAGGGGCTAGAAAGAGAGAAGGAGAGTACTGTGTTGGGTCACTTATTTAAAAAATCAGGTGCTCTTCGGGAACGAGCAAAAATGGAATTTAAACATACTGCGACGACTGTCCTGTATATGTAAAATTTCTTGGTGATAAAATTTGTAGAAGGCAGTCAGAGGCCCAAGGCACACAGATTGAGTGAAAATATTAAAAATCCTTTATTTCATTGGATTAGGCTAGGCTGTAATAATGTGTATACAAATGGAATGAATATGAGCAAAAATGATAACATTATCCATGTAAAAGACCTAAACAATACACTAAGTAAGTGAATTACAATATATGATTTGAGCCCATATTTCTTTCTGGACAAAGTATAATGATCACTGTAATATGGTGACACCCATGTTCACAAGCACAAAGCATCACTTTTATGTGAGAACTCTTGCGTGCAGGGTGTCTCACAAATATGCACACCTTCTCTGGGTGTTTTTGTATCACCCCGAGTGTGAATATAACGGAGGCTATTCTTCCACAGTCTTAGTGTGAAGCCCTGTGGTCGCATCTCTCATCTGCAGCAGAGTGATGTGAGCGTTTCAATTTAGTTTTAATTTTGTAATCGTTGTTGTTGTTGTTGATGTGTGGGTGTGCACGCATATAATAAAGCAAAATCATGTGTCTTGTTTACAGTTCACAATCTTCCTAGATGTCTATAGTCCAGATTTTTTTTATCATTATTTTTGAATTAGGATATAGGAGTGAAATTGAATTAGACTTACTCCAATGAAACAGAATCAACGCACATTTTGGCCTAGATCTTACTACACTACTTACTACATAAGTTAGGTTAGAAATCACCTAAAATGATTTTTGTGCTTTACCACTGTGTTTGTGTTTTATGTTACTTTGTGTGCTACAATCGGGCCATTTTGCTGCACCCAAACGAGTTCATCCAAAGCTTAACTGAAATCAATCAATTAATCAATTAAGTAATTAATTAAGTTTCCTGTCCTTTATTAGGCTAGTTATCATTTTATGTAGCCTAGGTCTATGCCACATCACAATTTCTTATGCAGTCAATGTGACCAACAAAAAAAGCTTAGTTTAGGAAAGAGTAATGCATAAAGATGATGATTTCTTTATATTTCAAAATGAAGTACACATTGAGATTTTGTAGACTATTTTATATCAGTATATTTGTTTACTTTCCTGATGTGTATTGGTTATTTTTACATTATTAATTATTTTCAGACTAACTTAGAAGAACATGTCTCATGTAGGCCTAATGTAGTAATTGTGTATAGAGCAGGGGTCAGCAACCTTATCTCTCAAAAGGGCCATTTTTCTTTTACCAGAAATGAGAAATAAACTTGTCTGGGCCCGCAAAATATCAGAACCGTTTAAAAGAAATCAGTTAAAAACATCTTTATTAGCCTCAGGCATATGGCATAGGCATACTTGCATACACTGCGCATGCTGTAGTAATATTTCCACTAACTGTTAATGTGTTGGGACAGCTTGAAGCTAATAACGACTATATTAAATTGTTAGAAATATTTCATAACTTCCACATTTTTAGAGGAAGCCTGGGAGTCACTAAGGAGCTGAAGGGCCACAGGTTGCCTACCGCATGTCTAGGCAGGTTTATTTTGGGATAAGCCTGCCCTGGTCAGTTATGTACAGTACACAGTTAGGCTACTAGAAATAAACACAGATTGTATCAATCAATAACGAATTATAACAATAACAAGAAGAAAATTCGGCAATATCATCATGTATGTTAGGCTATAGCCTAGCCTACTTGTCTCCTGTATCAGCAACATTCCTCCTATGGTTTTCCACCGGACGATATTTTATGTAACCCTGTGCCACGTCAAAACACACAATCTTCAGACAGTGCAGTGTCGTACAACTCTATCACCATATATCTTTTTCATGTATTACGAGGCCATATATGTTGTCATGACCACAAATGTGTTCATTGCATTCGTTTTAAGACGTTTTTTTATCATCAAGAATAGGCCTACTTGCAGTACGGAACCTTTAGTGTAAGAAGGTTCTTTGCGGGAGTAAAATAACGTGTGCACAACCAGGAACTCACTGTAAACATTGGGGATTTTTTGCTGATATTCGCTTCTTACATTTTATTCACCCTGGATTAACGCTGGAGGAAGCTGTTGCTTTACTTGAACTGTATTTAGTTATTATGATCATCTCCTTCTCCTGGGCACTGTATTTTTTGTTCGTTTCCAAGCCAGTGATGGGGAAAATTTATTGAAACGCTTCCTGACGTACCGCCGTCACGTCATCCGGCACAAGCTTCCTTGGTCGTTTTTATCAGAAGGATTACGGTTCTCCATTGACTCCCATTGATTCTGACTGACCATTTCGAAGGAAAACGTCAATTATGTGCTCAAACAAACGCCGCTGACATATGACAGTAATCATTTCACTTTGATAATAACCTACATATTTGTCCGACATAATACAGCAAGAATTGCGAAATTTTATCGACGCAACGTGGAGAAACTTAAGGGAGAACAAAAACATTCCACCCGTGACGCATGTTCAATGTAATTCCCCATTGACCCTCGGTCACGAAAAATGGCAGCCGTTATTTCTTCAATGTCAGAGTAATGACATTCAAAATGGTACCTTAAGAATACACCACCATTCATAAAGTAACGAAGTATGAAAAAAAAAACACAATTTATCACATGGATCACCCAAACGACTTTAAGCAGATTGTCAAGGCGCAGCTAAAAAAACGGTAAGAAATGGGTGTTAAATATTCCATGACCACTAGATGGCAGCATGACACAACAAATAAAGCGCACTGCCAAATGAAGGACGGTGCTCCTGCACTTCGGGCCTAAAAGCGGGTGTATTGTATGACCACCAGGTGACGCCATTTCACCGCACCTCGGCCCTCATAGCTGAAGCACAGGTTCTTATATATATGTATTATATATATATATATATATATATATATATATATATATACACACACGTGTGTGTGTGTGTGTATTATCTCTCTCTCTCTCTCTCTCTCTCTCTCTCTCTCTCTATATATATATATATGTATGTGTAGCAATACAGAAATAAACATAAAGATCAGGTGTATTCGTCTTTACTGAACTGCTTATATATATATATATATATATATATATATATCAATACATAAATAAACATCAGGTTTATTCATCTTTACTGAACTGATGTTATTGCTGTATGTAAACACACTTGTGGTGCTACAGTCATATGTGTGTGTGTGTGTGTGTGTGTGTGTGTGTGTGTGTGTGTGTGTTATATATAAATATATATAAATACATAAATAAACATATCAGGTTTCTTCATCTTTACTGAACTGATGTTATTGCTGTATGTAAACACACTTGTGGTGCTACAGTCATATGTCTGTGTGTGTGTGTGTGTGTGTGTGTGTGTGTGTATTATATATATATATATATATATATATATATATATATATATATAAATACATAAATAAACATTTCAGGTTTCTTCATCTTTACTGAACTGATGTTATTGCTGTATGTAAACACACTTGTGGTGCTACAGTCATATGTCTCTCTGTGTGTGTGTGTGTGTGTGTGTGTGTGTGTGTATTATATATATATATATATATATATATATAAATACATAAATAAACATATCAGGTTTCTTCATCTTTACTGAACTGATGTTATTGCTGTATGTAAACACTTGTGGTGCTACAGTCGTGTGTGTGTGTATTATATATATGTATAGCAATACAGAAATAAACATATGAAGATCAGGTGTATTCGTCTTTACTGAACTGATTATATATACATATATATATATATATATATATATATATATATATCAATACATCAATAAACATATCAGGTTTATTCATCCTTACTGAACTGATGTTATTGCTGTATGTAAACACACTTGTGGTGCTACAGTCATATATGTGTGTGTGCGTGTGTGTGTGTGTGTGTGTGTGTGTTCAGGTTTCTTCATCCTTACTGAATTGATTCTTCTTTAAGAAGAGTAGGCCTAATGCTCTTCTGTTGGCCATGTTATAGCCTACTGAAATTTGACTATCAAATAGGCCTACTCAGTGCTACACAGTGTGTTGCTATAGGCTATAGGGCTATCTGTGTCAATTTACTGCAACAATATGGCTAATTGGTAACCACCAGCATAGATAGCCTATCACAATTTGATGTGGACCTATTTTGTTTTGTTTTATATTATAAACATGTTATAGGCCCCTATAAGCTGCTCAATGGTCTTTAACGTTTAGGCTACACGAAACACAGTCAGTCTGATCATTTCCTGCCTAATTGATCAAGGAAGCGCAGGCCCACACAAGCAGAAAACAAACGTTTCTGCAATCAGGAGGAAATAGCCTATTAGCCTTCTAATTTGGTGTCATCAACATAGAGGTATATATTACGTGGTGTTATAAGCGTTCATTCAATGCGTGTGCGACATTAACCCACTCGATGACGTTGGTAGAAGATCTTAACGTTGTTGGAAGGCTATTTAATTATGTAACGACATTTTGAACGACGTGAACTTCCATAACACCAGCACAGATAGCCCTATAGCCTATAGCAACACACTGTGTAGCACTGAGTAGGCCTATTTGATAGTCAAATTTCAGTAGGCTATAACATGGCCAACAGAAGAGCATTAGGCCTACTCTTCTTAAAGAAGAGTGAATCCTTACATCCAGCCATTCATTACAAAGTATGCCAATGAGTTTTCCATTTACTCTTGTAGGCTATTTGTATGATGCTTGCATGAGGTGAACATCTCAAAACAATATAATGTCACTCAAATCATTACTGTTGCTTTGTGAAGTATTTGTCATGCAAGCATCATGCATCATATTGTTGGCGGTTTACATCTGACAACTTTGCACACAATTAGGCTACTATTCCAAACACTATCATGCCAATATGGCATTGCATAATAAAAAGGCTCAAATTATGTTCAAGCCTATACATGCAAATAAGCATACCTTTAAGCTATAGGTAGTAGCATTTGGCTGAATTCCGTTGAAGTAGGGTAGTCACACCATGAAGAGAGAAATAGATCATGTAAGATTCACCACGTCTGCAATTCTGTGAGCCAACAGTGTAGTTATTACTTATAGCCTACAAGAGATGTCAGAGGTCCAGCCCCACATTTTTGCCAGATGTGACCACAATCTCCAACAGAACAATCCCAGGAGGTGTGACCTTGTAGCAAGACCCACACAATCTGAGTAAGTTTATCCATTGCCTTTTGAAACTATGTATACAGTAGGCTAGTGGGTTTCACAAGTATTACACTAGTATTGTCTGTATGTATGTCTGTAGTAGTGTCTGTAGTATTGGCCGAAGTCTGTATTATTGGACGAAGTTACATACAGCAAGAACATCAATTCAGTAAGGATGAAGAAACCTGAACACACACACACACACACACACACACACACACACACATATATGACTGTAGCACCACAAGTGTGTTTACATACAGCAATAACATCAGTTCAGTAAAGATGAAGAAACCTGATATGTTTATATATATATATATATATATATAACACACACACACACACACACACACACACACACACACACACACATGACTGTAGCACCACAAGTGTGTTTACATACAGCAATAACATCAGTTCAGTAAAGATGAAGAAACCTGATATGTTTATTTATGTATCTTTATATATATATACAGTACAGGCCAAAAGTTTGGACACACCTTCTCATTCGGACACCCCTTCTTTATTTTCATACTATATGACTATGAAAATTGTAGATTCATACCGAAGGCATTAGAATTATGAATTAACACATGTGGAATTATATACTTAACAAAAAAGTGTGAAACAACTGAAAATATGTCTTATATGTTAGGTTCTTCAAAGTAGCCACCTTTTGCTTTTAATACTGCTTCGCACACTCTTGGCATTCTCTTGATGAGCTTCAAGAGTCACCTGAAATGGTCTTCCAACAGTCTTGAAGGAGTTCCCAGAGATGCTTAGCACTTGTTGGCCTTTTTGCCTTCACTCTGCAGTCCACACGGTGGTTGGAACCAAAGGTCTCCGATTTTGACTCATCAGACCAAAGCACAGATTTCCACTGGTCTAATGTCCATTCCTTGCGTTCTTTAGCCCAAACAAGTCTCTTCTGCTTGTTGCCTGTCCTTAGCAATGGTTTCCTTGCAGCTATTCTACCATGAAGGCCTGATTCAGGCAGTCTCGTCTTAACAGTTGTTCTAGAGATGTGTCTGCTGCTAGAACTGTGTGACATTGACCTGGTCTCTAATCTGAGCTGCTGTTAACGCGCGATTTCTGAGGCTGGTGACTCGGATGAACTTATCCTCCGCAGCAGAGGTGAATCTTGGTCTCCCTTTCCTGGGACGACCAGTTTCTTTATAGCGCTTGATGGTTTTTGCGACTGCACTTGGGGACACTTTCAAAGTTTTCCCAATTTTTTGGACTGACTGGCCTTCATTTCTTAAAGTAATGATGGCCACTCGTTTTTCTTTACTTAGCTGTTTTTTTTCTTGCCATAATACAAATTCTAACAGTCTATTCAGTAGAACTATCAGCTGTGTATCACCCCTGACTTCTGCACAACACAACTGATTCCCAACCCCATTTATAAGGCAATAAATCACACTTATAACCTGACAGGGCACACATGTGAAGTGAAAACCATTTCAGGTGACTACCTCTTGAAGCTCATCCAGAGAATGCAGAGTGTGTGCAAAGCAGTAATCAGAGCAAAGGTGGCTACTTTGAAGAAACTAGAATATAAGGCATATTTTCAGTTGTTTTACACTTTTTTGTTTTCCACATGTGTTAATTCATAGTTTGATGCCTTCAGTGTGAGTCTACAATGTCAATAGTCATGAAAATAAAGGAAACTCATTGAATGAGAAGGTGTGTCCAAACTTTTGGCCTGCACTGTATATATATATATATATATATAATACACACACACACACACATACAGAGACATATGACTGTAGCACCACAAGTGTGTTTACATACAGCAATAACATCAGTTCAGTAAAGATGAAGAAACCTGATATGTTTATTTATGTATTTATATATATATATATATATATATATAATACACACACACACACACACACACAGAGACATATGACTGTAGCACCACAAGTGTGTTTACATACAGCAATAACATCAGTTCAGTAAAGATGAAGAAACCTGATATGTTTATTTATGTATATATATCAGGGCTGTACGCTGCGAGCACCTCGTCGCAAATGCGAGTAAATATAGATTAGTGCTAATTGAAAATATGAAATGGGAGCACAGGTGCGAGTACTGAATTCAACCCTTTTATTCGCATTTTGCTCCTAAAAATCCACACCAAGTGGATCAAAGTATAGGCTACTACAATTTTCGCGCATCTGTATACAAATTTCATAGTTGACAACTCTAACGCTCCTGGCTGGAAACTCACGCTTTCAGCATCAACCTCGCTGTCTCTCACACACGCAAGAAATGTCACTATACCATTCTTCTTTTTCTTCAATCTGTTCGTTATCAGTTGGTGACTTTGTAGCGATTAGCCTACCGTTGAAACGGCAAACCATGATAAGAATGTTGACTATATAGCCTACAATTACCGTGTTCATTTCAAATATTATTATTATCACGGTTGATAAACACGGTGTGGAAACCGTGTTACAGTAGCTTCACCCCAGCCTGCATTTCACATAGGCCTGGTTGACTTATATGAAAGAAATCCGACTGATTCTGTTGTCTAAATTATGGATTTAACTACGATTTGGTGTAGGCTACACCTGCTTTAAAAAGGCGGAACATTTTCATTGCAAATGTGCGCATAGCCACTCTGCGTCTTTGTATGGAGGTTAAATTCACATTAATTCCATTCCACTAACGTTATCAGGAGAATACCGTAACGTTTTATTTTGAGCTCTGGTTGTCACTCATTGGATATAACAGATATAGCCTACCAAACTCCAAGACGAGTCATGGTAGAGTAAGTTGCACCCAGCCAATTAAACATGACCAAGGAAAAAGTGACAACTCACTATGCCATGCCATGGTAGGCTACCTAAATCATAGAAGTTAACGTTACTGGACAGTGGACACTCATCTTTTCTATTACACCAGAAATATTTGTCTTTACCTTTGTTCGTTTTTTGAACATTTAAGTTATTTAATGAAAACATGATGTATCCTTGAACTATGCTTGGCTCTTTTCCTAAAACCGAATGAAACCTAATTATGATCACGTACATCTTAAAGTGACAGTCACTCAATTAGACCTACACACCACCCCTGTAATATCATTACAGTGTAATCAATATGAAGTATTCAGTTTACTGAATATTTTAAGCTATAAGTAGTTATGCAGATCCTAAAATGCTATAAATTGATAACAAAATGTATACAAATTCTGAATTCAAAATATGAAATAGAAACAAGACAAGCCATTTTCTGTGTTTGAGCAGAGACTATTGCCACTGCTGTGAATGATCTGTATCCTGCTTAAGGCAATAAGGTTTTCAAGGAAATTTCATAGTGCTCCTAAATTTTTTTCTGTGCTCCTAAACTTTTTCATTTAGTAACACCTGTGCTCCTAGTGAAAAAGCTTAGCGTACAGCCCTGTATATATATATATATATATATATATATATATATATATATATATATATAATACACACACACACACACACACACACACACACACAGAGACATATGACTGTAGCACCACAAGTGTGTTTACATACAGCAATAACATCAGTTCAGTAAAGATGAAGAAACCTGATATGTTTATTTATGTGTATATATATATATATATATATATATATATAATACACACACACACACACACACACACACACACACACACACACACACACACACACACACACACACAGAGACATATGACTGTAGCACCACAAGTGTGTTTACATACAGCAATAACATCAGTTCAGTAAAGATGAAGAAACCTGATGTGTTTATTTATGTATATATATATATATATATATATATAATCAGTTCAGTAAAGACGAATACACCTGATCTTTATGTTTATTTCTGTATTGCTACACATACATATATATATATATATATATAGAGAGAGAGAGAGAGAGAGAGAGAGAGAGAGAGAGAGAGAGAGAGAGAGAGAGAGAGATAACACACACACACACACACACACACACACACGTGTATATATATATATATATAGATATATATATATATAATACATATATATAAGAACCTGTGCTTCAGCTATGAGGGCCGAGGTGCGGTGAAATTGCGTCATCTGGTGGTCATACAATACACCCGCTTTTAGGCCCGAAGTGCAGGAGCACCGTCCTTCATTTGGCAGCGCGCTTTATTTGTTGTGTCATGCTGCCATCTAGTGGTCATGGAATATTTAACACCCATTTCTTACCGTTTTTTTGACAATCTGCTTAAAGTCGTTTGGGTGATCCATGTGATAAATTGTGTTTTTTTTTTCATACTTCGTTACTTTATGAATGGTGGTGTATTCTTAAGGTACCATTTTGAATGTCATTACTCTGACATTGAAGAAATAACGGCTGCCATTTTTCGTGACCGAGGGTCAATGGGGAATTACATTGAACATGCGTCACGGGTGGAATGTTTTTGTTCTCCCTTAAGTTTCTCCACGTTGCGTCGATAAAATTTCGCAATTCTTGCTGTATTATGTCGGACAAATATGTAGGTTATTATCAAAGTGAAATGGTTACTATCATATGTCAGCGGCGTTTGTTTCAGCACATAGTTGACGTTTTCCTTCGAAATGGTCAGTCAGAATCAATGGGAGTCAATGGGGAACCGTAATACCTATGACAGCAGTGTACCAAGGAAGCTTGTGCCGGATGACATGACGGCGGTTCCTGACGTCTCTGGTAATGTCAACCAGCCACTTGACTTGCTAAGTTGGTTTGTCAGTGTGTAATAATCATTTACGCCCTTTAAACGGTTAGCAATATATGTATCATCAACGACTTATTACATTTAACGCATACAGACTAACATTGTTTGTTTTATGAGCGCTTGTCTGAGGATTAGGTTACGTTATGGTTAAGGTATTGAACCAGTGTGATATTTCAGGTAACGCGATTGTCGATGATGTGTCATGTCTCTCACGGGACTAACTGACAGCCAGTATCTGTAGGTGAAGATTATATCAAAAATATAAGTTTTGAGAGATCTTAAAAAGAACAAGGCACGCGAGCAAATGCATTATGAGGGATTTGCTTACTGAGGTTTATGTGGTTATTACTGTTCGACTCGTGGGGTCATTAGGCAAAATGGATTTCTCCAAGTTCCTGGCGGATGACTTCGACGTCAAGGACTGGGTGAATGGGGCTTTCAAAGTGGCCCAGAAGGATGCCCCAGGGAAGGCAGACGCACATGCGGCCACACTGGTGATGAAACTGCAGCTCTTCATCCAAGAAGTGAACAATTCCATCGAAGGTGGGGCAATGCAGTCAGAAAGCATGACTTTATGCTGGCTAAGCTCATGAGCAAAGCATGATGATTGCATTATTCCTTCACTTTCCCCATCTCGCTGTTTGTGTATTTGCATCCGTGTGCCTATAGTTGTGTAATGGCTGCATGTTGTGTATTTATGTAGAGAGTAGTATTCAGGCTGTCCAGAACATGCCACGTGTGCTACGCGACGTGGAGGCTCTGAAACAGGAGGCTTCGTTTTTGAAGGAGCAGATGGTCCTGGTCAAGGAGGACATCAAGAAGTTTGAACAAGATACAGTGCAATCTATGCAGGTATGCACTGGGCCAGCCAGCCTCCCTTTCATTTCCCCTCTCTCCTCTTCTCTCTTCTTCTCTTCTCTCCTCTCATTTTTTTCATGTCCAATTTTGGTCTGTGCAAACATTTGTGTGAAGTCTATGCAATTATGTTTGACATGTGTATCTATCGACGGTTTTAGGTCCTAGTGGAAATTGACCAGGTGAAGTCTCGGATTCAGCTAGCAGCAGAGGCCTTGCAAGAAGCAGACAAGTGGAGCACGCTCAGTGCAGACATTGAGGAGACATTCAAGACTCAGGTGAGCGTGCACTGTGCATATGCCAGTGAAAAGTCAGTGAATACTTAGGTTGGTGGGGTTGCACCAAACCTGATACTGCACGACACTGGATAGAAGACCAGCCATTGTTATAGAGGATGTTGTGAGCTTGTCTCTACAGCCATGAAGCCATAGCCACAAAATCAAGGACTCTTAGCAGGCCTTATCTTTGACAGTGTGGGGGTGGACTTTTGTGTTGGTGAGAGAATGACACATTTAGAATGTGTTATTTGTTATTATGGAAGGCAAATAGAAAATGCTCACAAAATGTGTGTGTGTGTTTGTGTGCGTGTGCGTGTGTGTGCGTGTCTGTGTAGGATGTGGCTCTGATCTCTAGCAAACTTGCAGCGATGCAGGGCAGCCTGACAATGCTGGTTGACACACCTGACTACAGTGACAAGTGTGTCCAGTTGGAGGCTCTGAAGAATCGTCTGGAAGCACTGGCCAGCACTCAAATCGTGGCCACCTTCAACTCCCAGTCCATAGGTGAGAGAGGGCACTACTGTTTGCCCCTGTGCTTCAGAAGCATGTGCATAGTGGTGTGTGTAGTAATGTGTGTTTGTATGCATCTCTATCTTCTTCCACAGACCAAGCCAAACTGTTTGTCAAAGTCTTCAGTGAGATGGACAGAATGCCACAGCTGTTAGCATATTATTACAAGTGTCATAAGGTAAGACACACAAACATGCACACACATACATACACACATTCATTATTTTAATGTTTACAAAGAATAATTGTATGCAAGGACAATGTTTAGTAGATTATCACATATTTGCTTTATCCCCCTAGTGTCCTTTTAGGACAGTGCAGCT